>NW_027287538.1:59254361-59446861 GCF_022747635.1 Hetaerina americana
ATAGCAGACGTGAATAATTAATTTCTATTTACATATACACACGTTCCAGAAACCTCTTTACACACAGACCAAAGGCATGCTCAAAGCATTGGACGGTAATAGTATCGAGTCTCTTTGGAAAAATATGAGCCTCTCCATCGATTGGTGAAGGAAGTATGTAGTTTGTAAACGGTGGCATTGTAAAAATTGGTTTCAGGCAATGCCTGAGTGAGGATATCATGGATAATACCAAAACATTTCTTCGTGGACCGTAGTAACGGATGAGACATGCGAATAGGAAGCATTCACTAAGCAGTGATTTGGTTCGTAGCCCTAGCTAGGCCGATGATGATGTCGCTCAAAAGAAATGAAAGAATATAGCCCCAAACTCAGAATCAATATGACCTTAGATTTATCCTCCTTCAACTTCAAATTAAAGGCTCGTTTAAGATAGGCTTTGGAGGAAATCGCAAAAAAGACAATCAACCTGAGTTGAGTCAAGACTTGGTGGAACTCTGAAACTTAGTTATACCTACACCTCTTTGTCTTAGAATTATTTTTTTTAATTCATGCAAACTTGATTAGTGTAGCATTGTATGGAGCAATAATTAGTTAAATGGTGACACCGTTTTCCATTTTATGACAACCTAGGTAACTCTCTTCTCCCTTCATGATTGTACAGCTTTCTACTTTTCACCTGGGCATTTAGTAATCCCCTTCGAGGACATATTCACACGTTTCGTTTATCTTCCTCTCTATTTAACCATCAGTCATCATTCTTCATGTCCGCACCCCATTTTACCTAAATCGAGGCTCATTCTCCACTCTCAATGACCACGCCCGGGATTACCTTACACCTTATGCCTCAAGCTAGTTCTAACTCGAATTTTATTTTTCCTCATATGCACAGTTTTTCTTGTATAAGTACACAAATATTTTAAATTTACATGTCGTAGAGTATGACAGCTGCTGTAAACATTGCTCACGTTAAGTGAATTGTTTCACATTAATATTAGTAATTAACATTTATTCAAATTCCAAAGAAACTGCCGGAGATGCCGCAACAGTAACTTTTAACGGAGTTATCCGCTAATATACAATTCAATGCAACAACTTCAGAGTGTAAAAATCATTCGCCTTGACTGAAATTCAAACCCAGATCCATCAATATCCGGTCGAGTGCTTTAGCCAGTGAAGCTATCGTGGCCTCCTCTTAAATTCTGAAATGTTGGGGCTTTTAAAGGCGCAAGGGGATATATTGAGGGATCTGGATTCGAATCCCAGTCAAGGCGAATGTTTTTTACACTCTGAAGTTGCTGTATTGAATATTTATTCAAGCAACATTCAATTTTGATGTTGCATTCCTGGTGAGCTATCACATACTGGCGGTAGTGAGGGGGTATCTGAGAAAATGATAAATGATAGAATTCATGATCAAAATTATTATTCCAACTATTATTTTTTCTCAGTGCGAATCATAACCTAAATTGAAATCGTTTGTCGAATACGTACCAATCTCTTTTGGTAGTTATTTCACCAAGATAGCTTCTCTAAATTTATTATGCAAACGTCCGTCGGAGCAGTAGGAGTGCCTTTATCTCTTCCCTAGTGTTTATCTTTCTTTCTTTTCCTTTTCTCCTCCCCCCCCCCTACCTTCTTCGATCCTGTAGCAGTCTTCCATAGAGAGGGCAAGAGAGGAAATTTTCTTGTTTACTATTCGCGAAGAAAGATAAAAAGAACTATGGCTTTATTGTTCACATGGCCTTTTTTGATTTCTTTCATTTGTTCCCCCTGGGTGAACTGCGATGGAGACGAGAAGCTATAATGTACTCCCTCCGTGGGATGCAAATATGCCTCGTCGAAAGAATATGTACATACACAGCAATACATATTCCGAAAACAGTGCTCATTTCTTTCCCAGAATGCTGGCAAAGCACATTCACGTTTTCCAACTAGGAAATTTATATCCGTTGCATAGATCTTACTTAAATGAGTCAGCACGTTGCACGATATCTTCGTTAGCGCCGTCACGCGTGTTTTCTCACGCAGTAGACTGAAAACTTTAGTGACACTAAAGCTTGGGAGAATGAGATTGCTCGTTTGGCGCTAATGCTACCTGGTAGGTACTCTTTGTGTAATTTTTGAACCTTATACGGTTTCTCATATTTCATTTCAATAACGCTGGTTTTTATTTAAGTCATAAAATTATTGTGGATATAAAAACTCATTTATGTTCCGTAATAAATAAGCCCACCGGTATTAGTCGATATCGAAATTCTCTCTTTCCTTCTTATCATTGTAAATATTGCTTCCTAACGAGGTAATAATAGTTATTTTTCATCTAGAGAAGTAATTATCAAAACCCGTGGGATAAAATTGGGATACTATGGGAAGTAGACTGGCTTCCAAAGCCGACCTACGATTGACGATGGCGGCGGAAGATAGCCTGAGTCTCATGTTTAAGGAGCTTTATGTGCTCCCTTCGTATGATGTGGTCCGTGAATCCCTTGACGCCTTTCGCTAAGGCTTGACATGCCGACGATGGATGTTTCCTCCCCATTCTTCCGCATACCATTAATCCTGCCTGCTTCTCCTCACCCACCTATCACGCGAACGACCCCAGCAACTGGCCTGCCCACCATGGACTACGCGGTAATGGGATCGAAGAGTGAGTAACGGATATCGCTAGGGGCATCGAGAATTGCAAGTTCGTCTCCCTCCTTCCAATTTAGGATGGTCGAAAGGCAGGAGGACACCAATTGAAGATTAGTTTAAAATATCATAAACACTTCTTGTCTAATCACAAGGAATTGCAGCTGAATAACACAGTTATTTGTAACTTTGTGGAAATCCTTCATGATGAAAGAAGACACTTCGCTTTCCCGCATGCATGAAGAATATTTTTATTACGACCTATGTTTCGTTACAGTGTTACATCTACCTGAAGATGTTTCGCTTTAACGTAACCTAGGTCGTAATAAAAAAAATTCTATGCGGAAAAGCAAAGTATCCTCTTTCATCACGAATTGCAGCTACTCTAAATGTGTTCCGGGACGAGTTTTCCTTGTGCACACAAAATTTATACCGCATCCTATTGATTTCCCTTAAGTAAATATAATTGAAGCACCCTGAGGTTAAGAGTGATATCCGGGTAGGATTGCATATCGTCACGCTTAATAAGATATTCAATCATGACGACATATGGACGAGCATTGAATTGTGCCCTATCTCCGGAAACGATAAAATACTATGCTATATTGGTTACTCTAAGGTTATATCCACTCAGGGTATCAAGTTACATAATTAATGTGTGAACTACGACTGCTCATTCGGTGACTTTTATTGAATATTCCGTGATCAATAATATGGTTATCCACGCATACCTTATTCCAAACCCAATCCCAGTACCTAAATGCAACACTGGACCCTGGAGCAAAATGAAATTTTTAAATTATTCCACATTTTAGGTTACAAAATAACAGCCAGTTCGGATAACGACTATGCATTTCCAAAATTTTACTGTTTACTCTCAGCTAAGTTTTCAGAGCTCAGCAGAGTTTTTGAGCATGCATATTTGGTATATTCAATGGAATTAGGTTAGCTCTCATTTGTTCACTTCGCCTCGAGTCATTCTCGGTAGAATTATATTTTAAAACTCCTTCTTTCCTCCCAAGTGATTCTAGCTTCGGTCTCATTGCGTCTAACCTATAAATCGTGAAATTCTATGGCATATCCGTTAATATTAGCGTCAAAAATGTTCACGGATA
Source organism: Hetaerina americana (assembly GCF_022747635.1). Lineage (NCBI taxonomy): Eukaryota > Metazoa > Arthropoda > Insecta > Odonata > Calopterygidae > Hetaerina > Hetaerina americana. The sequence goes on from NW_027287538.1 coordinate 59,258,108, forward strand.
TTTATTTGTGCCAACTCGCGTTTATTTTTATGATCCAGTTGAATTAAAATTCATTTGTCTACATTAAAATAGGTATTTTAAAATTCAGATATCGAAGTGAGGGCAAAATCATTTGGAATATGGTGAGTGATGAATTATTTAAATGTATTCCCAAAAAATCTCATCGAACGCAAAGCTTACAATGGGCAAATTATTAAATCTTATATGGTACTGATACAATATTAATATTTGCTCATGGCAAAGTCCGACGTATTTACATTGTACAATTTATTTCAATATCCTTTCACTCTGGATAATATAATATTATGAAATAAGCAAAGAATCCACTGAATCCTCCCTGAGGTAGTATCCTTTAACGGATATTTAAATGAGTCTCTTCTGTTTTGACATATCATGGCTTTTTTTATGACTTTAATGGATTTACTAAAAAAATCCATAATCAAAATTAATGCATATATTGAAATATAAACTTTTTTACCCTCAGTGTATATTCTTTTCCGATTTTTAAACTACTGTTAAATTTTTTTTTTACTGTTAAAATTTTTTGCTAAATAATTTGCATTTGTACATTTCCGTAAAAAACAAGGCTTAAAAATGTTTCCGATCGACTTAGCTCTCTTAATACTGCAGAAAAGCATACAGGTCTTTTTTCGCGAATTTCAATAAGGAAAATTTGCCATCTCGTCATATGGAGACAGCCATGAATCTAGCTTGATAATACTTTTGCGGCAAGCAACGCTTATGTTCGCAAAATTAGAGGTACTCGATAATGAAAAGGAGAAAAAAAACAAATTGGATATCTCTAAAAAAAAGTTATCCCAATTCCATTAAGCACTTAACCAAAGTTGATTTTCAAGTACTACGAAACATAGAGAGCCACGCAAAGATTACATATTTTTTCGAAGGCAAAAGCCTTTCTGAGGGCCTTTTCTCGACTGACATTTATACGATATCCTTCCACATGTATCCTCACTTTGATATTCTTCCCAAAACACATATACCTGACATCCCAGGCCAACCAGTTGTTTCTTCCCGTAACTCGCTGACAGAGAGAGTATCAACCTTTGTCAACCACTAGCTCCAAGCGTAGGTTTACTTTCTACCGTCCCATGTCAAAGGTACCATTTTCTCAACCGTCCCCACTCAATTCCTCTACCCTCGGACACCCTAATATCATTATGGTCACAATAGACATCGCATCCCTCTTACACCTCAATCCCTCACTCTGAAGGTGTCAAATCTCTCCACCACTGTACCAGCCATTTGTACATCCGAAAGTACATATTCCGAGATCTAATTTTTTTCTAAATCACTCTCACCTTATCCTAACCGCAAACTCCTCCCACAATTAAAATTACGATCAGGTGAAAGGCCGCGCGATAGGCAGTAGATTCAGCTCCTCATACGCAAGCCTCCACCTTGACCTACTTGACAATAACTTCCTCTCCGGTTACCCCCCAAAACCTCTCCATGGGCCAGATATTTTGGCCCACATTATGTTGGTTCTATGGCCACAGCGCATGGATTAGCTTGAAACATTCAGTTCCCCTCTCATTGCTTTCTCTTCTCTTTCCTTCGTCTTCGCCTACTGTACCTTAGATGTAACTCCTTGATGCCAACAAGTCTCTTATTAATCAAATATTCCACGCCTTTATCCACATTAAACCCAAAAACAAACAACAATACCTCCACTTCACCAGCTACTACCCATAGCACGCTAAACGCTCTCTTCCCTGTTCACTCTCCACCCGTGGTCATTACGTCTTTTTCTTCTGGCTAAACGTGCCATGAAACGCACTGTTCCTATCCTTAATGATGTTGCATGATTGCTTTTCAACTGTCTTTTCTTCTTTTGTGTCGTCTATTTCTCCTCTGGTGGGTGAAACAGCTCCCTAACGCCATCACTTGGCCAAAGAATCGGGGCACTTGGTTGCATAAAGCCCCCGCTGATTTCGGTGTACAATAAATTTCCTCGATAGCTCAAGTGGTTGAAGCATCGGCCCGATAATTCGAAAGATCCGTGGTTCAAGGTACGGTCATGGAAATATTTTTGCACTTGTGATCTGCTAGATTCCACCTTCCCCACCTCTCTTGTGTCCGTCCTTAACATGTTTTCCTATCCCTTTTCCTTATATATTATTCTATGTAAATAATTATTTGTTCGCCATTTAGAGGGTTTTTCGTGTTTACATGTATCATGACTCCGACAGTCATGGCAATAGTAACAGGAATAGGTCAATGATTTCACTTATACTCAACATAACTAATGATTACAGGGATTCTATTCGTAATATTAGCTACACATTGTTGATGAAGAGTGTTTTTCGAGTTGTGTAAATAAATCCGAGAGACATACCCATAGTAAAGTCGCCATTACCAAAAGCACTATCGTAAGAGTGCCATGAATGGCTATCCATCGCATGCTTGCAATATTTTATATTAGAGCAATAACTATCTCAGAAAAGTTCACTCTTTTACCTTAATCCATAAAAAAAACTGAAACATTTGTGGAATTATAAAAAATTAATTCTGATCGTCAGCTTTTTTTATTCATTCATGAGGGCAAAGTAGATAATTTTTCATTTAATAAGATATAATAGCGGGAATGATGGGAAATTCAAAAGGTTTATCATCAGACGCTGGCTCTGAAAATTAATCTTTGCACTCTGAAGCAAAAGAGTTTCCTTTTATTAAATATTTAACTCTAATTCAATAACTTCCTTCAAATGAGAACCTTTCGAGAAAAACGGTTTCTGTCCACCGAATTTTTGTTCTTAGGTACAAGGAAATCTTTAAAATGTTCGGTATCGCTAAAGCATATCCAGAAGGAAAATTATATGGTTATACGCCGTTGGCGTAATTTTAATTAAAATAAAATGACCATACTAATAACTCGAAAAGTCTAGGAAAAAGGAGAAGCATTAAGTCGCCTGTTTCTACAAAAGATTTTATAACAATCTAAAACTATCTTCCAAGAATGTCCGTCACAATTGCAGCAAGGGAAAAAGGTTGAAGCAATGAGAAATCTAGCTTAACTTCCATAAATTTAAGAGTCGGAACCTTTTAACGCAAAATTGTCGTAAATTTTAAGATAACTATATTTTTCATAAATGTATCTGCTTGAAAAAGGTACGTACATATTGTTAGTTTTTACTGGAGTATATCACTCTTAAAAGGAAATCTAAGGTTAGATTGCATGAGATTCATCATTGCTACAACTTGGCAGAAATATTTTAAAACAATCGCACATTAGTTACATATAAAAATGACTACAATTTGTGTATCGGAATAATTATTTATTTGTTCATGTGCTTCCTGAATCCAGACGTATCTCAAATATTAATACAATAAATGTTATTAGAACCTTAATATGATGTTTTTCATATTAACATTGATCTAATATTTCTTCGTGGAAACAGCTGATGCTCTCCCGCTGCGGACTACTAAGTTCGGAGATTTTGTTTTGTGAAATTTACCAAACGCCACAAGCAAAAAGACTGCGGGGAATGTGTAGAAAGGTGAAGAAGTGGAAACACAAGTAGAATGACTATGGAAGGGTTAAGGAGTGTGGAAGCATATTGGGTGAGTCTCTTTAAGTCATGTGTGACATGCTTCTTTATGCATAATTATTTTTTCAATTTATCTTATACATGAATGGGAAATTTAAACGTTAATAATTAAGATTAAAATGTAAATTTATCACCAGCAAAATGCAAATATAGACAAAATCCCGCTCTCTTCATCCCCTCTGGACACGACTCCGTATTCAGTGACCTCCTGTGACATATCCCCTTCGCTTACTTTCCTTTCGCTGCCGATGGTCCACCGGTTGACCGATATCGGGTTTTTTTCTCCTTCTATTATATTACCTTTATTGGTTATATGGATACAGGACCTTTTAGGTCACCGTTCAACCGATAGTTTACACATCATCGTGGAGTATCTATTAATTGTTTTCTGCAAGGGCCATCATACCAATTTGCTATGCCAGCAAATCGACGTGATCCAAAAAAATTGTTCGTTATATTGAAAAAATATTGAGACTAGCAAATGAGTGTTAACAACAAAATATTTTCATCTAATAATTGAGGAAAATTTACACCGGCGTAATGGATTTTTTTTAAACCGAAATTTTCCACTAGATCGTTGATCGCACATTGTCCCTTCAAACACCCTCTCTCGGCGGTTTTTAATTAAAAGCGATTAGTGGTGGTTTTAAGCCTCGATATTATACGGAAGATAAAACTGCCAAAATACTGCTCCCATAAAACACGCCCTTTTAATTAGGATTACCCTCGGGGTTGGGGGGAGGGGGGTCGTATAGACTATCCGCACTTTTGTTTGTCCTGGCATCCGCGAATGCCACCGCCTAAAATTCCTTCGGGCCTTTCCGCATATTATGCTAATCCTTGGAAGAGCTTATAGAACTATAAGCATAAACTTCAAGAAAGATTTAATTAGCATTTGATTGCACCTTGAAGGTATCCATGCGGGAGATTTTCGAACCGCTAATGAAAATTCATTCCCTCCCATTCGATGACGAGCTCAGATTTCCTCCAGTTAAGGATAATGATGAGGGTGATATAGATAGTGAGAGGAAAAAACCATTTTACAAGGTGGATCGGTCATCTAACGGATTACCGTCCTTCACCACGATAAAATAAAATGAATTCGTGTACCAAAATCTATTTCTTGGTGTAGGGCGTGACTCTAATGGCATGACACAATAAAGCTAATTGACGGTGGGAATGATAATATATGGCCGAATTTTAGAATTTAAAAAATAAGGGTAATTTTTTTTATTAATCTATTACAAAACCAAAACCAACTATAGTTATTTACCCGAAGATCGGTTCGATAGGTGAGGGCTAAGATCAACTAGTACTAAGCCCAATGGCGTGTGAAATCCGCATATAATATAATAGGGCCAGATCTTTTCCCCGTGTCGCCTATGATTTCTCAGGAAGTTCAGGTATCCGAAAAATCATACCAGCTTGAGTAAATCTGTGAGCGCACATTGGCGACCCTAGGAATTGGACCGGAGCCCTCACGTCAGCAGACCAACGCCCTACTCACTGGACTACAACGCCCTGTTTCCGTTATATATGTTGTAATCATTGCGTATGTTGCATGAAATTTCAAAATTCATTGCATAATTAAGCATCCCAAAACATTATAGATGTAATTTCAGCTTCACTATTGTGTCGATCACCTATATAACGCTTGGAAGTGAGAAGGTAAGAGAAGGTGAAATATAGAATTATTTTTCAAAGCGCCCAAGGATAAACTTAAACAGAAATCTATTCATAAAAACAAAGGTTTCAAATATTATAAATAAAACGTATGTTATTCACGTGAATCGTACATTTACCTAAATTATGTAGTAATCAGGTGCATGTAAAATTACATGATACTCTTCAAGCCATCGAAATGGTGTGCCTTAGTGGGGTGCTGTGCCATACACAGTACGTGAAGATATATCATCACGTACCCAGCATCAAATATTTCCCGTTTGCCATTTTTTGTTATTGGCATTGTTTGCAGTTTTATTGGTAACAAAATTTTAGCTAGTGAAATTTCTAGCATATCTAACGGTAAACTACTCTTTCAGTTTATGCCTTAAATAAACTTATGGTTAGGTCAAGATGCCTCAACGAGGGCTTGCTGAAAAGGCCAGAGTCACAATACTACAATTCATTGATTCATCGGAAAATTGGTGCAGAAATATTTATCTTATATGTATATTACCACAAAATAAAACTTAGCAATAAAAACGGAGGGCGTGTTGTATAAAGTTTGGCAAAACTCTAGATAGAACTGTAGAATATAATAAAACAGTTATAGTGACGAAATTAAATTTAACTTCTGCTTTGAATGAGACAGTTGAGGAAGTGTGCTAATGTAGGAAATGTAGCATGTCGATAAGATCTCTATTTTAATAGTTACTCCACAAATAGAGTGAATCATTTTGAAATAAACAAGGTGGACGGTGTACAAAATTCAAGCCTCGCGTTGATCATTCCCATCCATAAGCGTACCAATGAACATAGTTACTGATCTCGAAAGTACACTGGTGAGCATGTCCGTTTTTAGTAGTTGTTAGCGTAACTGTTAAGTTATCCTGAGTTCCTTTTAAATCCTTCATCTCTACGACTTCACGGAATTCATTTCCAATTCACGATTCCTGAAAATAACTTGTTTCCTAGTAAATTTCTATTACCTCAATACAGTGGGTAGCAGATAAAGTAGAATGGGTGCTGATATAAAAGATGAAAGCGTTAGATTATCATAACCTGATGTGTAACTCTTTCAAATTTAAGTTGGGGTTTTTCCGTAAGGCGTGCTTTTTTTATTATTCTTTAACAAAGTATTAGTTCAAAGCATAAATAACAGTCATTTATTATATTCAGTAAGTTCCGAAAACATTTGTAAAGCGTCTCGTTTTCTCTCACGACGATTGCATGATTAGCAGCCGGTGCCAGAGTTAAAACGAACTAAAGGTTATTCAGAAAGGTGTTCATCATACAATGCTAATATGTACTGTACTCAGGATTATCGTCAATTCAGATTGTGCACCGAAGAGGTTGTAATTAACTGATTGGATGCTCGTGAAAGCGCAGTAAGGAATATTGTATTTCGCAGCAAGGAGGTATCGTTTGGCATCAAAGAGGGTAATTAAGGGAACAAAATCATACCTCCTCTACCTAAGAAATCGATTTCCTTTACTTAAAGGTTCTGTTCTCAATTGGCATTTTCTATTGAAAATTACGTTCAAAAATTGTGCCTTTATAGATGTACGAAAGTATTTACCTATAGTTAAAACTACGAAGGGGTATAAACAATATATTTTTCATGCTGAGAAAATCAACATTTCCAAAATATTATTTTATTTCGAATTTGACGTAGACCTTTTCCACTACACATGTCTTCCCGACTCAAAAAGAAAACAGTAATCAACCTGTAGGTTGGTGTGATAGGTGAGAGTGGAGTTGGCCTCGTATCAAGCTAAATGGCTTGTGAAATTTACATACATTATCAGGGTTATGGGGGTCATTCCTTCCGTCCACCCTCCTGCGGTTTCCCCGAGCACTCGAAAAGTCACAATGATGGTTTAAAAACCTGTGCTTTTCAAAAGGCACCCAGGGAATCGAAGCCGAAACCTCTAGCTACCAGGATACGAATTGTTATGAATTTAAGATTTGGAAATTTAAAAAGCTAATTTGAAGGAATATGAATTGTAATATAATCACAGCGTTATCTCTTATACATAATTCATTTACTCTTTCAACAGGAAATTTATGTGCCATTTCCAATTACAATTGAATATAAAATATGCGGACATCACTCCCATCGGTAAATTTTTCTCCATTCGGGAAATATTTTCGTGCTAAAAGTAAAAATAACGGGAAGTATTGGTAGATGGCATAAAAGTAATGTGCGAATTAATGTATGCCCTGTGAGTTTTAACTTTCGGATGGATGGTTTTTCATCGCCCGCTAATGCAAATACAAAATATCACAAAAACGCCCGTAACCTTCTGCTTGCAATTGAAACCAAGCCATTTTAAATGAGTTACGCTTTTCATATTAGCGAATTCATTCCTTTTTTATTCATTTTCTCTGGCCGTTGATTATATTATTTTTGTGACGGGGACGACAGTGGTATAAAATCAGTTATTTTTCAATCGGCTGGGCAAAATTAAATTTCGATTTTAATGGAGAGGGGAAGATTAAAAAAAAAAGTCGAAGAGTGGGAAAGGGAAGAGTAATGGTGGGAGGAAGGTGACAAAATGACCTTCCCATCGCTTAATCATCAGCATGTATTGTTTTCAGATGGTTTAAAATAATATCTTTCTTAAAACATATTCAGATTTAAAAAAGGAGGAAATTAGTTAATAACTTAAATATTTTATTTGAATTTATCTAGCAAACATAGCTTTCATTTGCACCTAAATAAGACATAGTTTGTTAATTTTTAGAATTCCACATCCCAATTAACAGTGATGAGGAGATAGAATTGGTAGGTTTTCTTTCTTTTCTGATGGGTAAACAGAAAGCAAGCCAGAAAGTGTGGGAGTAAGCAAAAGAAAATATAGGGAAGATGGGTAAGGAGTGTACAGATGGGAGGAGGGCAGGAAGTTGTGGGGTTATTTACCGTAACATCTTGGCAGGGTTCAAAGATTATCTTAATTATGCCTTCCTTTTCCAACCGCATTTTTCTGCCAAATATCCTCTGTGCGGTAATATTCTTTTTTTTGTGTACTCTCGGAAGAAATGAACGGAAAGTCCACTGGGGTTTAAATGCCCCATCCGCACGAAACAATAGGAAGAGAATCCCTCCAATTTTTCTTTTTTCATTCCTTCACTTTTACTTCCTTAAACTAAAACTACTACATAGTGCCAATTCCAAAATATCGATTTTGCATACTAAAATTGTAAATTTTGTGAGCATTGTTTTCAGTACTAGTAATTCGGTTCGGTTTAATTAAGTACTGGTAACAACCAGGCTTAAAATAATAACTTAATACAGAAGTCTACTCGTTTCATCTTCACAAGGCGTGATCTTTCTTCACAAGGTACAAATAAGGACTTTTACTGTGGCCGACCTTTGAGGTCTACCTTTACATTGGTTTACTTATCCTACCTTCTTCCCACTAGTCGGACGCTCAACTATCATAAAGAATAATTTGAATATATAAAGAATTGAACTCATTATCTAAACTATTATTACGTCTTTTGTAAAATAACTGTATTTCATTTGTCACTTAAAAATAGGATTTTCTTTAGAAATTGTATTTATCTTATTAGTCGGGTTTTAATCAGCATATAAAAACCCTTAAAAATAATCCTACGATTTCAAGTATGAATTGGTCAAATGAGAAATGGAATTGGTGAAACTAAAAAGCAGCGTAAAAATAGGAAAAGAAAGAGGAATCTTGTCACGAGAAACAAAATTCCATATCAAAAATGACAGTGAAGCTATGTAACGAATAGCATATTATTACGGGGAACGCATCCCCTGAGTTGAATTGGCCCAGAATATGCACGTTATGGATTCAGAATGACAAGGGTAGACGCCAAATGAACTACTTTCTTTTCGGACAAAGGTACAAGAATAAAAGAAAGCCTATCCCGCCACAGATATATAGCGGCCGCAAACTAGTAGTCATGGGTAGTTTTCTACAATGCAAGAAGATTAATATGGTACAACACAAATTAAGAGAAAACACTAAAAGTTTTGAAGTGAAAGCGTACAGCAGATAAATTCACGAGGTCATCGGTGGGCAACTAGAGAGAGGAAGGAGGCTATCACCGAAGAAAGATGGAATTATCTGAAGAATGAATTAATGAAATAGTGGAAGGGCAAGTTGGGAGCAATTAATCTGACATCAGGCAGCAATGACTAAAGGCATGTTAGCGTGCACAAAAAAGAAAGAAAATACAAAAAGCCGAGAAACGAAAACGAGGGGGAATAAATTAAGTACACTGAAGTTTAGAATAAATTAAGACCCACATGAGTCAAAATCAAGAAGAATAACACCAAAAGAACCCACCGGTGAAAGGGCACTTCCAAGTAAGAAAAACAACATGAGCATCAGAGAATTTGTATTAATTCAAGCTGGAAATACCAAAGGAAAATTTTAAAAATATACATCGTATGTTTACGTACATTTTTGAAAATAATGAGTCTAGTAGGTAATCCAAAGATTTTGCGCAATCCAGATCAATAAGTTGGAAATAGAAAACTTTTAATTTTAGCCATAATACATTGGGCAGTATATCACTACAAGAAGAAATATTAATCTCAAAAGCATCTCAATCAAATGATCTGCATTTTTCACTCAATAATCAAAACAATTCAATTTGTCTTTATTTTGTAATTGATTGCATTAGTGATTCTTGGCGATTAATGAAAATGTTAAATTCAAACAATTTCTCGCACGCCCAACAACGACTCCTTCACTCATAAAAATGATAGAATGACGCGACAAATTTGAGCGTCTACGGATAAATCATGTGTTCCATGCTAACTAGTGACTAGGTACTGATACCATACTTGTAATCCAAATGAGAAAAAGTACTTTCCTACCTGTTCAAAAGATAAGAATAATGAAAATAATTTATATTTTGGATGCTAAAGGATGGAAATTCACTGCGCAGAACCAATTGCATATTTTTCATGTGGTAGAAGAAGAACGGAACAATAAGGATAAACAATGATAACTATGGATATTAATCAACGTCCCGAAGAATTTGAAAAAACAGAAGCGGTGGGTTTTCCGAAGGTGCGGTGGCTAACATACTGCCTTCCCTCCCAGAGGGCCTAGGTTCGAATCCTGGAGGCTGCAGATCTTTTGCGGTGGTATCCCGATCCCTCCTTGAGGTACTTTGTAGAGAGTAGTTTAGGTGAGTACCAAGTCCGTCGGATGGGACTTTTCTCGTAATGGGACTCGGACTGTAAGCGCCTTACGCCTTTCGTTAAGAGCAGGCTAATGCTGACGCTGGGTTTCCCTCCACCCTTCTTCATTCTCATCCATCTCTAATGGAGAAAACGTCCTCAACTGTCGGTCGCTTACCCTAATAACTATTATTACTAATAGCGGCGGTTGATAACGCAAAAGTGTTGGTCAATAGTTCTGCATCACTTAGCGTGGTATGCATTATTAAGTAAAGGTTGGTTGGATTAGATAACCTTTGATGAAATTACTTTGCATCCCATCAATTTTCGAGCAAGATTCTAAACGAACGCTTGGATAGAATGAAATCCAATCCTTCCAATGTGGTTAAAGTTAAAGATTGCCAAGATTATGAATTTAAATTTCTGAGTCGTCACTCATTTTTTGTGCAAAATTTCTCGAAATTGGTAACGTTTTTGACCGCGTGAAAGAAGCTCAATAGTAGGGATACAATCACATTGTCTTCTTCCTAAAGTTCTACTTTCGCATTCAATTTGATCAATATAACTATTATTAAGTCTATTTTATTTTTCCTTCGCTGTTTCATTTGAATTTTTTTGGTGATGCAAGTTAAATTCTGATTCCGAAACCAATGTAAAACTTTAAGCCTCCGAGCCTTCATTTTCTGAAGAGTCGCAGGCGTAAAACGGATTTAATTAAAGGAGGAATCGCTTATCGTCGCTTTCTGCGTAAATTCTCTGCTGTAGGGAGACGCTGACACCTTAGCTAATTCTGACCACCTAATTTCTTTTGCTTTCCCCTCTACCCCCTCTCCACCACCAGTGTCACCAACTTGAATTAAAAAGAAAGAACTTAATTAACCATAAGCAATCGCAGCAAGAAGAGAAAAGAGAAAGCTCTCCCTGGAACTTTCTACAAGTAGGGAGGAAAAGATTTCCCTTTGAGTAACCGAAGTCGAAGAAAAAGAAGGGTAATCAAATGTTTTTCATTGCGACGACCTTTTCTTATCGTAACTGACACCCTTACTCTGAAGAGCATAAAGTCCTTAGGTGTGTGATGCCTTAAATAAAAGGGAATCCAATTGCCGTTAGACGACACAACTTTCTCGGAATCAGCACGCCTCGTCTTTAAGGCTGATGATGCGTTACTTCGACTCGCCTTCGTGCCATAATTTTCCATACAAATTAAAGGAGGTACAAATATATTTCTCAGAAGACAACAAGGACAATGCTCGCCAAAATAATGGGGTAAGTAATTTTCACAAGCAAGATAAGCCGATCAGTATACAAAATAAAAGTGAATGTGATTGAATTATTGTTTTTTTATGTGACAACATTCATTCACTAAACATGAAGTCATAGAACTAGTGGTCATTATTATTGCTACATTTTTTCCAAACCAAATAATTTTTTCAACGGTTCTACGTGTATTTTAGTACGATTAAGTGAATCAGTTTTTGTATTAATTTATTGTTATTTGTATTAATTTAAGAACTGTATAATATTATAACCCGCAGTCAACTCGAATAGATAAAGAAATAAAAATGCATTTCATTGTGAACACCTTTCCCAGTTAAAGACAGCTGGAACCCAGAAAAAACCATAAAATTCGTTATGATAGAAAAAGTAAAGTAGTTAGGTAGAGTAAAGCAAGGTTGAAAGGTTCAGAAACGATAAAAGAAAATTATTCACTCTTTCAACTGGTCAAACTACTTTCAACTTCTACAAGCTTCAAATGGAATTTATATAACTGTCCTGCATGCATAATGTCATTTCAAAGATGAAAATTGTTAAATAAGTGCAGTGGAAATATAAGACTAATGTTTTTGCTGAACTCCCATCAGAGTGTGATGCCCACGCATTGTAAATTTGTCTTGAAGTTCCAAATCAAACATAAAAAAGCAAGCTGTTTCTCGAGCTGAGGTCACTGGCGCTATTAAGAAAGATAGAGGGAAGTTAGGAGCAAGTTGAATTGTAGGCTAGCTGGGTTTCCAGGGTAGTTAGGGTTTCCTTGTTTCTCCTTACAAAACACGACCTGATACTTATACAACAATAAGCTGTTCTTCAACTCCGCATACTTACTTCGTCCAATATGCCTATCCCGTTCCTCGCTGGCCTAAGGTTCTCCCCCCTGTCACAGCCTTTAACAGTACATTGCAAATCAAAACGCTCTGAATCCATCTTTCCTGCCTCTCTTCCTCCACCATACTTCCAACTTCCTCGTTTGCTTTCCTTTCTGTCGATTTCACCTTTTCAAACCTTCTTCACAGTCTCATTTCGCGAGCCTTCAATCCACGCTAATGATCTTGCTTCAACGGCCAAGTTTCGCGCCGTGCAAAACCACGCTCCATATCGCATTTTTCCCAAATCTGTTCATAACATTCTTGTGAAAGAAGACTTGTGAGCTTTGGGCTGTGAATGCGAAGTTGAGTAAATTCCTATAACCAATAATAAGAAAGTACAAAGCTCAAATGACGTTATTTCGGTCAGCCGCTGACCATCAACGGGGAGAGGTAAGGGCTTGCCAGCGAGATGACGTCAGTACCCTGTAGCCAGTATTTAAGTGTATGCACGTGTATAGTTATTGTGAATTGATGTATTTATGCAGGGTCCGTACAATAAGTATCGGGGCTGGTTCCAAAAATCAAAATTTATTGCAGTTATCATTACAATTACTTAATACCCTTCAAAATACATTCCTCCTGTAACTATACACTTTACCGCGTCTGCCACTCGTCAAAAGCCCGCTGGAAGTCGGTTTCCGGAATACTGTTGAGAGCCTTTGTCGTCGCCGCTTGAACCGCCTCGTTGGAGTTGAACCGATATCCTTTGAGCTCCTTTTGAGCTATCCTTTAAGGTAATAACGTTATCGAAAAAATCTTCATCTTCCTGAACGCAGTCCAAAATTTCTTGCAAAAATTCCACCCGCGACAGTTTTTGTTCCTCGCTCAAGACTTTTGGCACCAGCTTCGCGCACACTTTCCTCATCGCAAGATCCTCTGTTAGATTAGTGTAGACGGTTCCGACTGAAAGGCCGGTCTCCTCACTGATAAGGACGATGGTTAAAAACCTGTCAGAGTCCAAAACTTTTTTCACTTTGGCCACCTGAGCATCGGTTCGAGCGGTCGTCGGGCGTCCGACGCGGTGCTCGTCTTCGACGAGCTCCCGGCCTTCCTTAAACATTTTGTGCCATTTTAAAACTTCACGGCGTAGCGTTGCTCGGCAGTGCGCTCCATGCTGGATAACATGATAATAACATAATGAATAACTGATCATAGCACTTTTCCAATTGATTAAATTTATTTACGACCTGGTTTCGATGTATTAAATCATCATCAGGTCTATGGTGTTGTAATGATGATGACCTGATAATGATGTCATACATCTAAACCCGGTCGTAAATAAATTTTACCAAGTGAAAAATTGCTACGATCAGTTATTCATCATTCTACACTATGCTGTATCTTCTCTGCTTCTATTAGTCGTCGTCATCCAGTCGTCTATTTCGCCCTGTAAGGATTTCGTGAGATGACGACCGAAAGCCTTGCCTCTCCCGCTGCCGGGTACAACACAAGGTCCAGTGGGCCGAGTTTCATAGTTTTCAGGATTTATTTTATCTCTGTGTCCATCCATTTTAATCATGAGAAAGAAACATTAGCTGGTTTCCCGTCACCTTCCTCAATAGTATTTTTAGAATGTCACCATCACTGGAATGGCCGCCCCATTGTGGCGAGACGCCATTGCAGCCTAAAGCATACACGTTGCGCGCATTACCTTTCGCCTGGCTCTTACGCTTCAACCTATCTGGCTTGAGTGACCCTGCTAGGAGCAATGATCATCGCTCCCGCCATCATAGCTCTAGGGCTTATCAGAACGCGCGGGCTCTTCCACCACGGTGAGCGTGTTGTCCATTGAAGGGTATTGCGCAGTGGTACCATTATCGCATGTTAACAGATGGATCGAATTCATTGCAAATTGATTATTTCAAGGTTTCCAGCTCAGCTGTTTTGTACGGCAGGGAATATTTGTTTATATCGACGCCGTACCCTTATGTTTTGATAACAGTCTAATAAAGCCTAATGTTCGGTTATATCCGGAAACTCTCTTTTATAATACTCTTTTCCAATGCTGCCCTCCTCGTGCACGTCTTTCGTCTCTGTCACACATTCATACCTTTCGTTTCATTTGAGACTCCCAATATTACTTTTCGTTTTTCGAGTTTCTTCAAACATATTCTTCTGTGAATTTTTCGGCTTATCTTCCACAAACCAATTAGCATTTCTTTTGTAATTGTTACTATATTCCTGTATTATTGCGGATTCGGATTATATTTGTTTTTTATAGACAATACCAAACCAGCTAGGAATCGCACTTATATATATATATATATATATATATATATATATATATATATATATATATATATATATATATATATATATATATATAATTGGCTGACACAACATAACACAAATAGAAAAGAATAGACACATATAAAAGAACACTTACACGGTAAATTGTTCGAGCTTTCGGCCCTCTCAGGGGCCTTCTTCAAGAGAGACCAAGAGTCTCAAGAGTCTCTCTTGAAGAGTCTCTCTTGAAGAAGGCCCCTGAGAGGGCCGAAAGCTCGAACAATTTACCGTGTAAGTGTTCTTTTATATGTGTCTATTCTTTTCTATTTGTGTTATGTTGTGTCAGCCAATTATTGTGCCGCTCGTATGAGTTTTTCCGTACAATCGTTATATATATATATATATATATATATATATATATATATATATATATATATATATATATATATATATATATATATATATATTCATAATCTTTCGATTATCTACCGGTACAGCCTATCCACCACCTTACTCCTGCGATGATTAAACTTCTCACACAAACATCTACCTTCTTTTGTTTCCACTGCTCACTCCACTACTACTGAATACACCTCAATTATTCATGCCTTTTGCATTAAGACGGAATTTTTTATTCTGATAAACCAAAGTTTCCAGAAATATAGAGTCGTGTGCAAAGGTAAATTGGTTTTCGTCTTTCCGGTTCTCTAACATTACGAAAAAACTGTTAATACAAACTTGCAGGTTGATAACATTGATACTGATCTTTGAATAGCACTCAAAATTTTCTATTGAATTTTTTAGTGAAACTGACAGTACTAACCATCAACACAGAAAAAAATGCGTTCCAGGTACAATAATAATATGGTATCCATCTGCTATAATGTGGTTTCATTGTACTTTAAATATAGACAATTTTAACTTTAAGTCATGCCACTTCACACCAAAATTGTCGCATTAGACGTCGCGATCTCCTGAGAATTCTATTGTTCACGGGTTCATGTGGTCAAAAATTCACAGATTTTCTTATTTTATACGAGGAAACCGTTATGCGTAGGGTCTTTCGGGTGCACTTTCCCGGTGTAATGTGTTACGAAAACAGCCTTACCACAGTTTTATTCTTTTAAATTAGAAAAGAATCAAAAAACCTTTTTACACCTCAAAAATCGTAGAGGAAGTTCCTGTAATTTTTTATGACTTTAGGAGAGACCCTTAAGCTACTAAAACTAAATCTATAATTATACCATCTTTTTAATATCTTTAAAAGATCCACCTCCCGATAAAATGTCACCATACCAGATTTTATCGCCTTCTTATTGAAACTTGACGTTGGTTGGAGGGGAAAATAAGCTTTAAAAAGGGGGATAGTCAGTAGAAGTCAACGAGGGAGAGAGAGGGGAACGAAGGAAGAAGGGGAGAAGGGAGGTGTGGAGAGAATCGAGGAAAAATTGAAAATCCTCCTACCGAGGCCGCCCCCATCTCAGAAAACCATTCCTTCTCCCCTCTCTCTATGAATCGTAATGACTTCATTAAGGCCTCACTCCCTCTCTCCGATGCCATCTTCGCGGGCCGTTCCGCGAACTACCCACGCCGCCTCTGATAATATTCCCTCGGAACGCGCACCCGTCTCGCTCCCATGGTCACCGGCGGTAACCTTTTAATCATCCCGTCCTTCTCTCTCAGAGTGTGGATTATCTCGGATTAAGGAGATAGGTGCCCGCGGAGACATCCCTCCACCTGGCCCCCGAGAAAGGTGCCAAGCTACGAAAAGACGGACTTCCCCTTCAGTGCCAACAGTAGTCACAGACACACCTCTTTGTGATTCCGGAGGGGAGGGTGGTGTCTGGAGTGGGGAAAGGAGAGGCAGGAGAGTCGAGAGGAGGGTTTTCTGTAGCGGGGCGATGCCTCCACGAGATACGCCGACAAGGAACCAGGGCAGAGCGGAATATTCCTGCTCACGATTTCTTCTCCATCAGCTAATTGGAAGCGTAGGAGCTGCGAGGTCACCATCCTCGTTCGTCTCGATCTATTTTGTTGAAGGAAATAGCACTAGTACTCGTATGAGATCCCAGGCAGTTTGGAATACCAAATGTAACTCCATGGGATAAGATCACTCACGCCAACCAATCAGCGTCTAGGAGGGTTGTCAATAAGTTCAAAGAGCATGTAAAAACCGGAAAAATAGAGGTAATAAAGGATCAGGCGTGTAAAACTTGGGAATTTAGAAATATATTTATGATAAAAAACTGTAATTCCGAGATTTTCTGAGAAAAATGCACAAAAATATGTTGCCGTTGGATTTCTCCAGGAATGTAGTCAGTAACAGTTTATTAAAAGTAAATCATAAAGGCAGCAAAATCACATGCAGCATCTCGATGACTTCCAATCACTGTAGGGTAGAGGCACTAATTTTTTTGAAGGAGTTGAATTACCTTTCCAATTAAATTCTCGTCATTGACCTTTTCATTTGAAAAAATTATAATCAAACCCTAGAAAACCTAGGAACGTCAGAGTAATTCGTATATCTATAGCGTTAACAGCCGTGATAAGAGGATATCAAAGATTTTATCAGCTTTTCGTGTTATTCAACTTTTATTATCTTATTATTTCTATTATTATTATTAGATTATTATCTAATATTTTGAAAATGAATGAAAGGAAAAATAGAAAAATGATTGGAATCAACTAGGTCAATTTTAATTTTAAAATTAAAGCCCGAAAGATCGTGTCTCGAAAAATATTTATAATTTCAATGATTTGAGTTAATTTTCCTCAAATATCCATTTATGTTTGCTGTGTCTATTCTCATTTTATCAATTAACCTATATTTTTCTTCAACTGCTACATGATTCATGTATTTCATTTATTGTAGCTCTGTAGATTCCTCAATAGTTATTCACTCTATTCCTGCCATTTCCATCTTTTTAGGACTAATAAAAATACGAAATGTATCGTAATACTTGAAGATTATCTTCGTAATATATTGTTCACCTTTTGGTAACTGTACCATAATTTTTTTTCTTATCTTGGTCCATTTATTTTTCATCCTGTTGCATCATGTTTTACTCCCTTCCATATTCTCTTTTTTTGATGCTGGTTTATTGCTATGTGGAAATTTTCCTCCGGTTTTCATGTCAATATAGATAAATAAAATTCTTACCCATTTTAATACTACTGAGTATTTACTATATACGCTAGCTAAAATACGTTTCCAAAAAACGTCATTTATAAAAACTTTGAAATAAATTATTTGCTGACTGATAATCCTTCATAATAGACACATTAAATGGCTACAATGACTGGAGTCTAAATATCTATGTTGCTAAAACGCCGGTATTCATCAACCGCAATAATTATAACATAAGTATCAGGTGTATTTTTATTGCCTTGGCTTGTTGTGTTCCTCCCGAGATCAAGGTTCTCGAATTATCCATTGAGTGCAGAATAGCAATTGATAGATATTAAAAAATCGAACAAATCTTTGATTTAAATATGTCAAATAATCGATATGATTCTCTTTTGTGACAAAGAGCTGTGTTTACTAAGCATGTTTTTTTATATTATTTCATCAACCAGATTGAAATCAACGGCCGTCAAATGAACGTTGGGAAATTTAGATGGGAAAGTTTGTCATAATATTTTCAGCGATGCAATATCTAACATTTAATTGATGCCTTCATTGAATAAGTTTTTTCATTATTTTACTTTAATATTGACAACTATTTTTAAAGTTGAAGATTCTACCTTCTAGCTTGAAGTCACATGGAAATTTTCGCTTGCATTACTTTTCTGATCTGAATATTAACCTTTATAACTTAAAATTTAGACAAGGAAATATTAAGATAGTTCACGAGTAATGGACATGCAGAAATCAGTGGTGCAAATATGCTAGAGATAAGCTCTTTAATAGTATGACCAAATTCAAAGAATGGACGAGGAAAAATGGCCGAGAACTCTGCTAGGTTGGTCATCAACAAAAAGGAAACGTGAACGGACTCGTGACGCTAAAGGCGGCGACATGTTCACATGTCCTCCAGTCCTCATTTCTTTTCTCTTGAACCGCTGCTAACGTCCCCTCCCCCAAGCCATCCCACACCCTCCCTGCGACGAAAAGAAAAACCTCCTCGCCAACCCGTTACCCCTATCCACGCACCCGTCTTTCTCGTATCAAGTAATTATTTATTATTCGGAAAAATATTTTTGTGAAATCTTTTACAGCCACCATTTTGGTAAAGAAAAATCGTATCTACATCCATAATATTTTTCTTACGTGATTTCACGTTTATTTGTACGCACAACAGTTCATCTAAATGAGTGATTAGAGGACGAAATATTAGGTATAGTTTTTGTCAAGAGTAGGAATATTTTTGTCTTTCCATGTCGCAGAAATAAATCTTGAATCACATCGTTTCATGCGGCGATAGCTTGGTACGATATATTGGAACGCTTTGCTTTTCTCAACAAAGAGATGTTAGATACGGATGTTAGCACATTTTACTTTTGGATATATTTTAAAAATTAGTCAAAATAAATTGCCCGAAGAATGTTACATGAAAAACATTTGGTTATAAAATCGGATATTTAGACAGAGTTTTGGTCAAGAAAGTGAAGTTTCCTGGAATTCAATAATAGAACCTCTCTGGTAACGATGATGATTTAGTGTCTGGGAACCGTGGTGGTACTATAGTACCTGCTATTGTCATGCTACAATCATGGTGAAAGGAAATAGGGTATTGAGTAATTGATAAAATATTAAAGAACTAAAATTATAAAAGAATGATAATAATGATTAGATATTCGATTTCAATTGTGAGAGAAAGTTTGGAAGGAGAAACATTGGAAAATGAATGTTGGGAATAGCGGAAGGAGAGAAATTCACTCATTTCACTGTAAACTATTAACTATTGACAACTCTCTTCTTTTTAAAAATACTACAAAGAATATGGAAAATGTAAAATACAAAATACCTCGAGATTGGAGGAAATGCGAACTTAAAAACAATTTTTATAAACCAGAGGAAATTAGGTCCAAGTCTGCAAAATGATGATATGGACTTCATGAAGTGAAGATGGATAGGAACCACAACTCAGTGATGATAAATTTCCTACTATAATTTAAGGAATTAATGAAACCAAAAAAACAATGTCGAGTGACCGAGTTAGGCTTCCAACGGGGACAAATAAGGAGAAGCGGCAGGGGTACGGGAGCAGAGGATGAAAGACGATAAATTATTTAAAGTGCAATGGAGAAAAAGCTACAGTGTTAGAGACGTAGTTTAAACGAGTTTCCAAGAGGAAGCCCTAGATTACGGAGTGAGCACTGCAATGAATTATTGAAGAGAGAAGAGAATACAAGAACTGAAGGACAGAGTTAGCGCAAAGAGAGTAAAAAAAGTAGATTGGCTAGAGCGAAAGGTAATCAAAGGAGGGATGGGTGAAAATTTATGCTAGAAAGGGCAGAGTAATCTCGTACGGAAAAAGGCTGAAGCAGCTTTCGGCAGTCTTTGGCGACTTTCGAGTGTGGTCGACGTTTCTTTAGCGTTGCAGTGGGCATCTACAGGAGCGGAATGATTGTTACTTTAAAACAAGACCGAGCGTGAGGCATATTGAGTCACAACGTTCTCCATCCGTAGTCACATCGAGGCCACCTCAGCATCATCGAATCGTCTCGTTTCATGAAACGATGACTTGGGATGCAAAAGCTCTTGGTAATTCTTAAGATTAATATTTTTAATTTTTATCTTGTTTTTATCTTTATATTTATATTTTAAATTATTCAAATAAAATTTCTAAACTTTGTAATTGGCTTTAAAGCCACTCCCAGACTCTCATTGTGGAAGAGAATGAAGAAAACTATGCAAGATGATATGAAATACGGTATGGAAACAGTACGCTGAGGATAGAAAGAAAGAAAAAGCGTTTCAAGCGAAAATTTTTATAGATGCGAAATGATAACTTAGCTTTTAACGCTACTGTAAAGGATGGAAAAGGGCAGAATTGTTTCCACGATCAACGGCATGCTCATGATCGGGGTCCACACAATCAAATCCTGAAGCAAAATGTGGAGCTAAAGAAAATTTCTAAAGATGAAAGTGCGATATTTCATTTACGGGAAAAAATGGAAGTGCTATTTCAAAAGAAAATATTGTTGGGGTATCTCAAATAAAGATGGAAAATAAATGTGGAAATTTTTCCAACCTCGGTACTCAATAAACATGAAAAGAATATTATGACAAGAATCACCTCAATGCGAGTGAAAAATAGTACATAGGAGTGATACATTTACATTGATAAAAGATATGGGTTCATAAGAAGTTTTTTTAGCTCTCTAGAATCTTATACAGAGTAACAGGAAAGTGACGGTAAATTCTCAATCGTGAAGTTGAAGAAATTATTTGAAAAGGCGGACTGCATCAGAATATAATGCATTTAAAAGAATAATACGGAAGAATATAGAAGTAAATTGTTGCGATATCAGGGTAATACACTGAATGAAACAAAGGACTTAACACTTTAAGAAATCAACGATCAATAAAACAGACAGTAATTCTTCATGGAAGGTTATTTACTCCCAAGAGTCACCAAAGGACTTCTCGAGCCTCGCAGAATTCCGCCTCATTCACTCATACTTCCTTCCTTTGGAATGATAAGTACTTTCGGCAAAGGGAAGGTGCTGTAATGGGATCACTACTATCTCCTGTATTGGCAAACATTTTTTGGAGAATTTCGGGCCGAAGGCAATGCAGTCATACACAAATAAAAGTATTTCTTTGTATCCGACATGTCGATGTCACCTTCATTGTTTGGCCACAAGGGAAAGAGAACTCGAATACTTCCTGAAGCACCTAAATCAGCGGCATCCTGCCATAACATTCACGATGGAGGCTGACCATTCTGCATGTACTGTTGACCAGAGGACCTGATAGCAGCCTTGGCCTGGTAGTGTACCGTAAGAACGCCCATATGGACCCGTATTTGATGCGCGACCACACCACCAGTCCACTGAGAAAAAGTTCACCCGTGAATATATTCATCTTAGGCGCCCAATCTCTTCCTCCGGAGCAACCACACCTGATTTCAGCGCTGGAGAGGAACGGATACACGATATATATGGTACTCAAAAAGAACCGAAAGGAAATATCAAATTCTGTCCAGAAAAAGGACCGAGGCGAAACCTGAAGAATAAAAACCATATGACAATGCCACCATTTTATTGGTGTTTATCTCTGCGGCAATGAAACCTACACGTTACATGAAAGAGCGATCAAGTAAAGTATTACAGGAAATTCAATCCCCACAGGAAGACCAAGAGTTTGACGATTTTCAGTTGCACAATCAAAGAAGTGCCGGGTTTTATATATACGCAAACTAGTTATACGCACACTCGCTTCTTTCACCGTTAGCTCATTGTAACGTCAAATCATCGTAATAGCAACCGGCTGCCTTGGAGGCATCTCGAGCAGTATCCCTAGCCATCCCATCTCATTTAGACATCATTATATTCTTAAGCACCATCTCCACCTATCTCGTCCCTAGAACTTATTCTCTATAGCCTTCCATTAGGCGTACAATGAGGGCAAACAAAGGCATCTGCTTCCCATCCACGGCTTGACTACATCAGTCCGTTGTGAGCCCGCTGCCAATCGCCTTTCCTGCCGCCAAGGCTCCCAAGGCGAGGATAAATCTTCCGCGTTGTCAGAGCGATATAATTCCTCCCCGCTCAGGGCAGCCTTGGTTTCTTCTGAGTTGGAAGGGCGCCCGTAGCGTCCAAACTGGCTGACACACAAAAGTTCATTGACTGCCCAAGCGGGCAAGTATAAACCGTCCCGGTGAGTGAAGTCCCACCTTTACCGGTCATTGTACATAAGAAACGCATGGCATTGAAGAAAGAAACATGGCTGAGGTGGAAGTGCGGTTTGCGAGAAAGTGAAACTTATATGGAGCGCTTTTGGTGGTCCCACTGATAGACTTGGATATTAGCGACCCTCCGGTTGAAGGGCGCCTCCGACTCCGCCGCTCTCTCGAAGAAGGTTCCCGAGATTCTCGGCAGAAGGATGTCCATGGGCTCCAACTTCCAGTACTCGCATTTCGGAGACGCGGACATAAAGATCGCGCCCCAAGATTCAGCGAAGAGCAGAATTCTGCACCAATTGGAATCAAGGAAGAGTCCATTGTGACCCTCCTAACCAAACCGGCGCTGCGTGCGTGACGACAGGCAACACGCGCGCACGGTACAGTCGACGCTTCGTATCCATGCTCAGGAAGGGTGGGCGAATAATCGGCCGGAGCCGACTAAGCGCCGCGATTGCCTTCGCACGAACACGAAGTGCCATCGCAGGAACGACGCAAAGAAAACTGCTCAGAAAGCGTAATTTGATTACCATTTTCACCGCACGAGAAAAATCGACGATGTTATCCAAAAACCTAGGAGCCGGATCCCTGACCTCATGGACGAAGGAGTATATGAGATCAAGTACTCATAAGGTTAGTCCTGCATCGGCCAAATAGGTAGCCCCATCAGTTCCAATTACTAAACAGCTCGATCTCTATGTAATCGCCGAACACGCGTGGTCAGAACCAGAATTCCAAATCGAGTTCGCACAGACATAAGTCCAGGCGAGGGAAAATTGCTTTTTCCTGAGACTCATCAGAGAGTCGTTAGAAATAATGGAAAATCCGAAAAACTTCAACCATTATGGCAGACAAATGCCAGCTTACCTCGATGTGGAAAAGGGCGATTCAACATGACCAAGGAATGGCAAATCTGATGAAACTTGAACTCCGGTGCATTCAATTAGATGAGCTTCAAGCGAGCCAATAGCTCCCGTGTACGAGTGGCCGAACTGCAACGCAAATAGGGTTCAGCCGCTGCAACGACCAAGACCTGACCCTGCGGCTGTGGTGTGGTAGTAAAATGCCTAGGTGTGACCCTCGACAGCCACCTCTCTTTCAGGAATCACGCCAGAGAGATTCGAGGACGGTGCATTCGTCGTTGTAAATAATTTGCCACCCGAGCAAAGGCCACGGAGTTTCTGCTGGGTATGGCCTACTCCTGGCAAAATGTTAAGTTGAGAAGCACTAATTACCGGAAAGACTGATGTAAGAAATAATTTGTTTTCTTGCACAATTGGTGACCGAATTAGTTGAAAGATTCGCGCAAAAAAATTCGATGTAGACGAACAAAAAATATGCCTAATACTATCAATGGATGTTGGCTTAGTACCCCTGTCACACATCCTATTGGTGGCTTTCATGCTACAGATGATTCAAACTAAAGATCATCTATGTTCATTTGGATAAAGATTCAATCCTCCACGGCAATAAACCACTAGGTTTGGTATTGTTAGGTGAGTTTAGGGCTCATTTTTTTCTCGATTTACTAAGTAAGACGTATCAATTCACGCATTCATGTTAGGCCAGTTCTGGTACGCAATTAAAAAATCGCACCGCTTAGGATATTGATAAAGTTGCTCAAAGGCATCACCGGAGATTTAAACGGTGGACCCCTCTACTCAATACAGTAACTATCTCCCTTTGATGAAGATGTTTTCCAAAGGAATATCGTGATCATTTACCCCGGATATAAAGAGGAAATTATCCAGTAGCCGATCCGTTAATGCACGATAAAATATTAAATTCCTCCGTAGGAGAGGCAAGCACTCCGGGAGAAGTCTTCCGGTTGCCTAGTGTTGGAGCTAGATCGAATTGTAACGTAGGGCAGCTAGGTTTGTGAAGAGTTGTTATGAATAAGGTAGCAGTGCCAAAGCACTTTTGTAAGAATTGTAATGGGAGTCCCTAGTTGATCGTAGTTTTAAATTTAGACTAAATATACTGCGTACATTTGAGGTAGGTTACTTAACTGAGGATATTAAAGGCATTTTAGGCCCCAACTTACTATGGTAGATCAGATCACGTGCGTAAAATCAGGGAGTTAGTAGAACCAATAGACTTAAAATGTAATTTGTTGCTCGTACCATTAGAGATCAAAATAAATGTGACCACAGCCGCGAAGGAGGTGATAAGCAGTGGTCGTGAATACATATATATATATATATATATATATATATATATATATATATATATATATATATATATATATATATATATATATATGTGTATATATATATTCGCTTTACTACATGATTTTTTTAAATAGACCCATCTTTTTTATACTTACTCGTCCCGTGTAATTTTAATATACGTATCTTGGTATTGAATATTCCTCATGATAAGTACCATTTTTGGGGGATCAACTATCATCCAGTGAATAGTCAAACTGATAATTTTGCAGAGGTGTCATGATTGAGATTGTGCATGCATGGCTGGTAAACTAACACCCCCCGCCAAACGCCGGTGCGGCGGCTTGCGGACTATTATGCAGACGTAGATGAGGAAATATAATCTGCATGCATGATCTGCATATTGGCGAATGTTGTCGCTTAAATTACGGGAAAAGAAAGAAGACGTCTTTCTGCGAACGCTAACGGCAAATTCTCAAAATTTACTATTTCTACACAATAGGATGAATACAGAGACTATTCCAGAATTATCTGAGATATAATCAATTTTACCAAATTACCTTAATTGAATAAAATACTAAAGGAAAAAGCCAAATAACAGAAAAATATTTAAAATAATGAGGGATTATAAATACGGTGGTCTCATATAAACGCTAGTGTAGGAAAATGTTTTACTGTTAGTCGCTAATCACAAATTCTTAGACTTTGTAAGCTCGGTGATGTTGATCAGACATCACTGTTCGGCACATTCCCATGTGTCGACCAGTGATGTGTGTTTCCCATGTGCATTTTTTGTGTAGTACTTGGCGATCTTCTGATTTACCCTGAAAAGAGAGTAGAGAGAACGTCACATTCAGTTCTTTATGTTTGGAGGAAAATATTTGACACAATAGAGGAATTTTTATCGAAAAAAAACAGTACAAGTAATTACACGTGCATTTGATAACTCCCTATTTAGCGGTGAGTTGATTAGTTCTTTCGAGGCGGAATTACGCTATCTCCTACCGCGCCTACTAATTTGACTAACTTGTCGAAGTGACTGGGAAACGGGAGTTATTTTTTCCTGTATTTTCACCCGACTAACGAAGGTCTTTTGTCAATCGTGACTCTCAACTCTAAAGCGAATGCTCTTTTATGCACTTGTTATTTTTTGCAAATAAAGGAAAAATTCAAAAACAACTCTCTTTCTCTCTCTCTCCTTGTCTCGCCCGCTTCCATCAAGGGTACTTTTTATATATTCGTCGGCTAACCAGTGCAATTCAAACATAAATAAACGCTTCATAGATGGAGAAGAGAAGAAAAAAGTTCCCCTAAATAGAAAACACTTATTTTGCCATTCATAAACTACTTAAAGGCTCGAATGAACTGGCAAATTCATTCCCTACACATCGGCCACGACCGCAAGCACCGGTCGTCACGAAATCAGCGGACTCCTTTCTTCGGTGTGAATAATTTGAGGAGTTAAAGGAAAAAATAAGAATAATTACAATGGAAAGAGCATTGCGCGCAGGAGCTGTGAAAAAATTCGTTTAAAGTGCCGGGCACAAGGGGTCTCGAGTGCCAATTAAGTTCCGCCTTTTATTGTTCGAAACTACTAGTTTTGCTGAACGGTCCCGCGAATCGGTAATTGTGGTGGGACTACGTAGATTTTAACTCACCTTATTTTTTAATCCTCTCTTCGCTTTACCCATAGTGAGTGTAGCCTTTGTTCCAGTTAATCACATTACCGGTTTTCGTAAAATTCTGGATATGTAACAAACGAATTAAGAGAGAAATTTTAAAAATCGTGTTGTTTGTGCTTCATATTACTCGGCTGAGAAAATATTTTAATAAATAAGATAATTCTGCCTCTTAATGCGAGAGTTTAACTAAATAATTTAATTCCTGGAATGGCTGCTCATTCAGAAACTGTGTACACAACAAACGTTTATGGGCATGATGTTATCAAGCTCTATGAAAGATTTAAACATGGTTTTTCCGGCAAGCATACAAATTAACAACTCCTTGTCTAAATTTAATTCACTCCAATGTTGATTTGGACTGTGTTTATTGAAAAATGCCGGTACAAGTACATAATGACCTAACTTAGAATGAATACCGTAAAACCATCAATACTCTTGGTATTCCTTTTGGCTGTACACTTATTTGAGTTTCTTATGACCGATTGTTTTATCTAATATGAAAAAATTGAAATATCATTAGTAACGCCTATTAATACATAGAGTAAAACTCCCAATCTCGTATTCATTCGCGATTCTTTGGATTTTAGCCGCTATTCCCCTCGAGTGTAACTCAGTGGATATTCCATAAGATCATTTTTTTTCTGTCAGTACTTTGCTCTTCTTATCAATTACACTTCTCAACTGCATTTTCTTACTGACTACTTTCTATTTTATGTAGTTAACTCAGCCGCCGGGTTCATATTTCAGGTCAAATGCATTTACGTACCATAATTTATTTCCTCCTAGTCAACCTGAGTACTTTTCGTAGTGAGCATAATGTTTCCATTTTCTTCCAACTGTGATAATATAGTAATGATATATATATATATATATATATATATATATATATATATATATATATATATATATATAATTGCTATATTATAAGTTGGCATTTAAGCATAAATAGAAGATACCAGAAGAAGAATAAGCTATGAAGTCAAGCAAATCTGTGATTCAATTTGAAATTAAATGATTCCATTAATCGCTGCAGCATGTTATACCAACTCAGTGTTTCCATTATCGACACGGATCATCAATCTGAAGATTGGTTTTTAGCTTCTCTCCACAGAATCCTTGCCCCCTGTCAATTTCTTCATTTCCTCACAGCGCCTTCCGCTGACATTTTCCATGACCTGCTTCTTGTAGTCTCTTCCTTCCTCTGTGATTCTTCCCCATCATGCTTCATTTAATTATGACATTTAGAAAAATTTCGTACATCAGGATAAATCCAATTTGTTTTCCATCTTCTTAAGTTTGTCATCTACTAGAAGCTAAGCTTTCGATAATTTATTCATTTTTATACATTTTGTATCATTTAAAAATAATCACATTATGAAATCTATGTTTTGGATAATATTAGATAAAATATGTATTTACATGCGTTGTAAGCATTCTCTATCACGTAGCTAAAAATTCTTGGGATAAAATGGCAACCCTGCCAGAATACCTTAACCTTGGATTCAATTAAAAGTCATTAATCTAAAACTGAAGTAGAAAGTGAGGCAAATGGTAGGAACGATTTTACGGGTAGAGATTGAAACAGTGGCATTAAAGTTCAAGTGGATGATTTTGTGCATGTTGCCAGAAAGTTAGTGAGAGGTGATTAGAGAGAGAAAGAAAAAGAGAGAGAATGCGTAATAAAAGGCATCTGAATGTTCCAAAAAGGGGTATTAACTGACGTGGAATATATCAAAAAATCTATATTTGTGTGAGGAAAAAAAATTAAATTTTTTAAATTGAATTGTCCACATTGTTTTATGAAACATGAATTTAGGTGTGCCAAAATAAGCATAAAATTCTGCATTATTCTGATAAAGGTTGGCACTTTGGTAGGGTTTTGGTAAAAATCGGTGACCTAAGATCAAAAATTGAAGAACTAGGGTTGGATTCTCCCGTTTGCAAGCGCTAAAAAAGTACGTAGCACTGCTTTGATTGTATGCATTCTGATGAGCTCATATGATACCCTTAAGGGTATGATTGGTGACATTGCATAGCATTAATACCCTTAAGGGTATTAATGCTATGCAATGAGTGGGGAGGGCTAAATACGTGAAATGAATTTGATGTCAAAAGTTCAGAGTTAAACCAGTTCGATTTAAAGATCTTTCTCTGCTTTTAACTTTGCATGGTAGAAAACTTAAATCAATATCTTGACTACGCTGGCTTGAACACGTTGAGAAAAATACTTCGAGTCGAAAAGTCGAAATACTAAACAGATATATGAGAGAGGAGTAAATGAACCAGTAGAGGAATGTTTAAACTGAGAATGTGGTGGAAGGAGACTCTCAATATGCCAAATATTAGAAGTTTTATGAAGAGGAGCGAAGAAAAAGAAGTTCTAAACAGTGCACCAATGTAACACAAGCGAAAGAAGTATAAAAGGATATGTCAATTATAAGAAATTAGCAAAAGAGAGTCAGTTTCCTGAAAGACCCAAAATCAGTCTTCGGTTGACCGTCACCTATACGGGAAAAGCGCGAAGGTAATCCATGTGTAATAATGTAACATTTTGCAGATCCAAGCTATGCTTTATTTTCAATAGTGAACTTCGTCCTGAATTCTATTCTACAGTAATACGTGAGAGCATTAAGTGTATAAAATGCTGCTGCATATAACCCCGGGTAAAATGTGCAGAGCATCCTTGACTGAGTACAGATAATTACATGCAAGCTTCTTGCTAAATTGAATGTAAGCCTGAAGTCGTTTCACATACTACTCTCTTCCTTTCTCTCTTCTCACGACCCCGAGAAAGGATTCTCCTTCCCCTGAATGTCTCCGTCTTATTTCGTCCGATTCCTTTCGGTAACGCTAAAAAATATCCTTTAAGGGGGCAGAGCTGACATCGAGCTACATCTTTCATGTCCACACTCTCGGAGAGTTTTTTTTCCCCCCGGCGAGTGCTTTTAGATTTAATGAATGTCAGAGAACAAACGAGGAACACGGCGTGGGAAGGGAAAGTGAAGGGCGGGAGTGTGTTTTGGGGATCGATATTGTTTAAAGAAAATAGAGGAATGAAAAAAAGGGCCTGGCTACCATTACGCCGCCGGAAAATTGGATCTCAACGATTTTTGACATATTCGTAAGCGTCCGAACGAAATTATCAACTCAAGCCCAAATCACAATGTAAAGCCGTTATTATTTCAATTTTAAGAATAACTTCATGCATTTAATAACGCATATATGACCATTTTTCATCCGAATTTCCAAATGGACGAATTTTCTATTGATTACTTCCATTACAACTTGACCTTTAAACATCTGAGCGAATAAATTAATTCTTATGCTCAATCAACCAGGGAGTCCATAGATAGCGTTTGTGTTCGATTATAAGCCCGATAATGGGTCAAGCTGCTGATAATCCAAAGTAAAACCCCTTCGCAATGCGTCGCAAACATTCCACCGTTGGTGAACTAACTGATAAGGACGTACCGGGAGGACCTATATAGATAATGAAATCCAGTTCGGTTGTCAATGAACTTGATTTTTAACCAAGTAGCCAAAAAGATTGACTATTGAGTATGGAGTAAATATTTTTCTTCAAATTTGGGATAGCATTTATTTTCATACAAAACTTCTCCCTCATGAGTTTGCCATAACCTTTTCAAATCTTCATAATGACGGCTTGAATGCAAAGTTAGCGAGATAAAGGATGTTTTGAAGCACAAATTACCAAATAAATATGGTAAATAATGCAGTACACGTATCTGTATAATTCTTAACAGTGCATGAAAACCCATAGTTAAAGGCAACTATTTCAGAGCGTAAAAATCACTCGCCTTAACCGGGCGAGTGATTTTTGCCTAGGTTAGTGAATAATTGCATAGGTGAAATCTTTTCACAAAGTTTTCAATTTTCATATATTAATATTTAGGAATAGCTTGTACAGCGTAAGTTATAAGCAGTGGTAATTTTCAAAATGGGACTTTGGTGAATAAAAGCGGCGAAATTTTGTCATAATTTGTCAAGCATAATAACAATTTCTAAATTCAATTGATTTCCACAATTATACCTGTAACTCATTTTAGGCAAAGGAATTATTTATTACAATTTAAACGAATCAAAATATTTGCGAAATAATTAGTTCTCTGGAATAAATTTTGGTGTGACCAAGACATTACGGTACATTGTATTTCTCAAGTCTGCCTTCGTTTTTACGGCGTTTTCATGTCCGATTTATCATCACCTTCAGACCTTTCGTTCTCCCATGGACAAGAATTTTTCCAAGAAGATACACCAGAATAAACGCAGACTCCTTCATCACATCTCTCATCCCACATTAAACGCTAATATTAAAAAAGAAATAAAAGATAAGAAAGAGAGAAAATATTTTAGTTTTAAATTCTTAGGATTGTTGGAACTAACTCGTTGTTTTCTTAATAGAAACATTTTTTTATTTTTCATTGTTTTACTACGAAATAAAAGGCTGTAATTTATTAGCTTATCGCAACTGAATTTCAACTTAAAAGCTTTAGAAATGGATTATTGCATAAGCGAATTTCCTTTATGTAGCATATTTATTTTCATAATGGCATGCGGAAAATGTCCATAAATGGGTTGTTTCCTTTAATAATTTAAACTTAAATATGCTTTCTTTGGCTTTAGAGCCTTGGAAAATATGTCAAACCAATTTGTTCAAATATAATGGTATGTATTTCCTTATGCAGACATGGCATTTGCTTACTCAGAAGTGGAGGTCATGTCTTTTGATCAAATAACACAACTAGAGAAATGAGTATGTTTTATTTTAAAGCTATCTAAAAATAACGAATTTCCTCTTTTACCGAGATGTTAAATTGCACTGGAAGTAATTTTTGACTTTGTGGAATGTTCCGCATTCTGAAGGGGGAGAAAGCTTGGGCGGATCTTAGGAGAGAGGCGGGGAACCCAAATTTTATTGGGAGAAATGATCACAAATTTAAGGTAAAATGCTGGGCACAAAGAACGAATAAAAAAAATTTTTCTTTTCTAATTAAAACAATTGTTGATTGGAACACCTTACCTGCAAAAATATTCGAGCCCTTTCCTAACAGAGTGCATACTTTTTAGAAAAGATCTAAGGAATAATTGTAATAATTTGATTGATGCGTGGTGTAAAATTACATGTAACAGCTTAATTTTTTTTCATCTTTTTTTTCTTGCTGAATGATTGATGTTAATGAGATGGGAATTTTCTTGCTTTGTGAAAGAGATTTGTGTTTTGAAGTTCCCTTTAAGTGTACTTTTGTTTAATGACTGGTATTACCTTTGTGATTACTTGGGACTTGTGTGCCACCTGGCACTGTCTATCAGCACATGTGGATTTTTAATAATAAAAATGACTATGACATAGTGAGAAAAACCGGCCAAAACTTGGCCGGATTCCCTTATAGCTAATTATTTTCAGTATATATCCGAATTCATGATTAAAGAGGCATGGGAAGAATTGGAGGTAGGAATGAAGGTGGGCGGGGAATTTGTAAAATCAGTTAGGTTTGATGATGACCAAGCTTTAGTTTGTCAGTCAGCCAAGGGGCTACAAGCATTGCTTAGTGAATTGGAAATTCAGTGCGACAGGTATGGGATGAGAATCAATTTTAATAAAACAAAGGTTATGCGATTTTCTAGAGAGAAAAAGGCTAAGCTAAACATTAAAATAGGAGGGAAAAAACTAGAGCAGGTAGAACAGTTTACGTATCTCGGTAGTGTTTTGGACCAACACAGTCAAAGTAGTAAGGACGTAAGGAGAAGAATTGCGCTAGGCAAAGAGGCTTTCACAAGGAAGAGGTAGTTGATGACGGGGAAATTGAGTAAGGATGTTAAGAAAAGACTCGTAAAAACTTTGATATGGAGCGTAGCTATGTACGGTGCGGAAATGTGGTCATTGAAGCAGGAGGATTGACGTAGACTGGAGGCTTTTGAAATGTGGGTGTGGAGAAGAATGGAGAAGGTGAAATGGACAGAGAAGAAAACAAACGAGGAAGCACTTGTATGGTGGGCGAAGAGAGGGAGGCAGGAGGCCTATGGAGGCAGGGAAAGTGGCTGAAAGGGGCATTGACCGGCAGTGGGATGTTGAAGACTGTGATAGAGGGTAGAATGTAGGGCAAAAGAGGAAAGGGAAGGAACAGGATAGGGATGTTGGACGGGATGAAGGGAGGAAGGAAGTACTCAGAGCTGAAGAGGGACCTGATGTAGAGTAGGAGGTTGTTTTGTTAGGGTCCACAAATTATTTAATTAGTAATTACGTCCATCCAAAAACCTATCTTAACCGGTAGATTACCTAATAATAAATAAAAATAATCCGAATTCAATAGCATCAAACGAGAGATAAAATTTCGAACTGCACATCATAAATCTAAAAAGGCGTAAAGCTCGACAAAAACTCTTATATTAATAATTTGAGTTTCAAGCGATAATATATTTTTATCCTAAAAAATGTTCTGCTTCTAATATATTTGAAATTTTGCACCGTAGTCATCCGTGAGACCAGAAAACTTTCTCCCAGGGGCTAGTTGTCTTGAGGTCCCGCCAGAATTTTCGTCCTACTCCTGGAATTTTACACAAATAGAGCGTCCGACAATAAATAATAACGTTATAACTTGTTTTTAGATGTTGTTGACTGCAAAAGTTATTTTAAACCTCTTGCTAAACCCTAAATGGATTTACACCCTTCTTATGTATTTTAAGAACAAGCATAATGTATAAATTTGATGTACAGTTCAGGATACACAAAGGATTAAAAGTTACTACAAGCGTTTTTTTAATAGTGTAATAAAATGGAGCTTAATACATCTGAATCGGCAACTAAGATGTTAAGTTTCCCCTTATGTATCTTTAGCTTTCGGCGCTCGACTGAATACCAGTGTATTCCAAAAGAAGGATTCTCACTGGTTAACTAAACTCAATTAAAATCAAAAATAAATGCATACATATATCTATTTATTTGATATTGGAGTGGCATGTTCAAGGTTTATTTTGTAAAAAGCATTATATTTCCATTTTCTCATCTTTATCCTTTCTAAATTTCTAAAAAAAATGTCGGGATGAAGGTGCTGAATATATAAGGAAATATATATCGAAAACTTAAATGGAGACCCGAACAAAAATAATGCTACCACAATCAATGCAACTTCAATAAGACGTCAAAAGTATTAAGAGACCTAAAATCTCCATCGCAGAGCCGTGAGAATATTTTTTTCCCAAAGACAAGGGAATCAATTATGTTATTCCTCAGTTTGATTCATAACTTCATTTTATAAACTTACGAGTACCTATGTTAACAGTAATGTCAAATATTTTTGCATAGTTGAAAATAATGTATTTATCAATTAGACCGTTTTCCATCACTACGAAGCAATCGACACCAAAGTAGCTCAATGCTAACGTGCGTCTGAGCCAATTATTCCATTGATGCTAAACATTAACATTTATTTGACAATATACAGTTTGTTACACCTATCAGAGCGTTTATTTTGAACTTTCGCAGTACTAGTTTCGCTCTTATTAAGCAGTGGTCATGTTTAATTTTAAATTAAAAGCTCTGTGGAAGTAACAAAGTGTTTAATTCGATAGTCATCATGGTGTTCTTCCACAAGTCACACCGGAAACCACCAACTTCATTTATCTGACAAATGAAATGAAACAGATGATGTAGGTTAAAAAGATAACATTCCACTCATTCTAATTTCCTGTAAAAATATAACTTGCATTAGCATTTACAAAAACAGTTTTGTTCAAAATTTCCATCAGAATTATGTAATCGATATCTGAAATTCGAGTTTGATTATTGGGAAACAAGTACTGCTACCACCATATGCTGGGATACCAGTGCTAATAATTATGACCTTAAACTGTTTTTATTTATTGCATTGATTTTATTTATTATAGTTGAAACAGCTTTTGTTCTCAAATTGAAAATAATTCAGATTCTTGAAAGTTTTTTGCAAGATGACACCATCGTTTGGTACACATAATTGATTTCAACGGCATTTTGATAGCTAGTATGTACTTATTAACATAAGTATTTCAAAAAGAAGTGTGATTCAAAAACTCCATTCATTAAATTGGCACTTAACGGTTCACCTACCAAGCGAACTGTAGGTTATAACTTTAATTGTAAGTTAGGACGATTTTTTTTTATGTTTAGGAAATATTTTCAATTTAAAATTCATAGTGGAAGTATCTCCATTACTTTGTGCCTTTAAGGCATAATATAACTATAACCTTAGGCTAAAGATGACAGCAACATAAATAATTCGCACTATTGGTCACAATGATTAAAATAAGAAAAACCATTTTCGTTCTCCTTAATATTCAGAAATTGCTGAAACTACGATGATTTCATGAATTCAATTAAATTAATTCAAATCCCTTAAATCGCTTCCTCGATAAACTCGACTATCAAGGCCAAGTAATCATGGCCAGAAATTCAATGGCCACTACAGACCTACGCTCGTTTTATTTTGCAAAGCGAAATTATTTTCAATGATTACAATGGATCTCCTTGTGACGAACGACTCCTAATTACCCTCCACGGGTTAAGGAGAGGATATTACTGCCGTAGACGAGAAAGTGATGAATTGGTGATCCGAAAGAAGCATTTTATTTTTATTTTGACATTTATTCTCCCTTCTCGATTGTGTGTCCATGAAGCAGAACTTACGTTAAATTCCTGGCGCTTCGTTTTCCTTTCTGCTGTTTCGAGATAGAACGGGAGCAACCAATGACACGAGTATAATCAACCACGCTCCAGAGAGAGAGAGAGAGTTCGGAAGGTCGTATGCATGAGCATAGGAATGAAGAAAGTGAAATTAAATGGAAAAGAGAAAAAATGATAAAAAAACAACATATGATCCTCGACCCGAAACGCAATCCCCCCCCACTCCTGGAGTGGATAAAAAAAATACAAGCACGTCATTTCTTTTTCGCTTCTCATTTATTCTCTCTCTTCCTACCATACTTGTTCGGCGAATACTCTCCTCACGGTCGCACGCACAAACGCGAGCACACGAACGCACATGCTGTGACACGCACGCACACAAAGAGAGCACGAACGTGAAGGACAGCCGGCGACGAGACTCAATTTTCGCGTGGAAGGGAGATGGTGGGGAGGCGGGTGGGGGGGGAGGGACGGGAAAGCGCAGATTTTCATTTGTTTTCGCAGTGATCGGGAAAGAGAAACATTCTCCATCTCCCTCCCTCTCACGCTTGCTCGTCTCTCATTTTTTTTCCTCCATCGTGACATCCACGATCGCAGCGACGGAGCCCGTCCATTTTTTGAATCTCATTCACCACGATGTCGTTCCATCTGCTTCCCTCCCTCCCTTCCTTCCTTCCTTCTCCCTCACATTCCCTCGCTTCCACCTATTTCTCTTATCTAGTCTAGCATTAGGGTTCGTTCAGCATGCTTCTTTGAACTCACGGCAAAAACCATTTCCATCCGAGACATCAGCGCACTGTAACTTATGACATATCTCACCTACGTAATGATGCGAAGTGATAACGCTGCAAATGGGAGTGTAAAGAAAGTAATGAGACCGAATCCCGCGCGCACAAATGGTTTACCGCTTACATTTCTGGGTTTATTACGTCCAGGAAATCAATAACTACCTCAATAACTCCATGTACCTCACATAAACTAACTAAACTCAACAAGCTTTTCATCCAACACAGATCATGTTGCTAATGCCTTTAATTCAAGTATTCGCGATAAAAAAAATCCTTGTGATTTTGATCGAATACGAGGGTGGTCTGAAAAGTTTCCGACCTCAGAAAATTTCAGAAAGTATCAGAAAATTTCAGAAAAAATGTCTTGTATCTTTGTTTGGTCGGAAACTTTTCAGATCACCCTCGTACATCGTCTTGGGACAAGCGTCTTATCCTTCGTGTGTTTGTTTTTATGAATATGCTACGCATGGATTGCCATCTACCGTCAGTTTTCTTCGCATTCGTAGCGTTAACATTACACTCGATGACGATCAGATGAAAGGTTTAATGATACTTATGCTCTGGTGTAATTACGTATCCTTCTCTCCGCCCCATTGTGTCCAGAGACTTACTTCCTTTCCCTCTTCCCCCTTGGATTCACGGGTTAAGCTACGAAGTGTTATCCGCGTGTAGTTTCATTGACCACCTGTTTATATTACCCATTTGACTGACGTTGATGTCTTCTGTACTGACGTTAATGGCCCGGGACTCCACTCAAGCCCTCTCTTCTCCTTCCCCTCATGTCCTGCTTACACAATTCTCATTGCTATGCATTCTTAAGCCACTTACTCATCTATTACCTCAAAAATACGTAGGCGTATAAAATTCTACTGACAAAATAACTTTGACAACGGGTTTCTACAGTTTTATTGAGAGGAATGTTAAGATGGATGCGGGAAGCTGATTTGGCTGACTTTTTTAATTTCCATAATAATCAACTCAATTATTGTGGGTAAAAGTAATCCCCGTAGTCAAAATAGGTCTAATGAGGTCATGCTCGCTTTGTGGGGGTCACTTTTTTACTGAAATGGTCTGCTGGAATCCCCCCCCAGCGTCCCAGTCAAAAGCCGATAATCTGCCACAAGATGTCCTCTAACTTTAAACGCGGAGATAATAACGTAATAACGCAAATATTTGTACCCTACCAAACAAAGCGAATACTCGAATAGAAATTGAAATAACCGAAAATATTCACCAATCACCTGCTTTTAAGGTCTCTATAAAAATCAATGAAATGATCAATAATCAATCAACAGATTCCTATTAATGCAAGAGATTCCGCGACTTCCTGGTTACTATTACTTCAGATGCGTAACTCTTGCACACTAATGCCCACTTGAGTTAATTTACACTAATAATTTTAGGGTAACAATATTGTCACTTTAACCAAACGATCTTCAGTGAACTATGAAGACTTAAATATTAAAAAATAAAGTTCCTTAAAATTACATAAATAGGCAGCGTGCATTTCTTGGTTCAGAATATATACATAAGTTTACAATCAAGGAATATTTCAATCATATGTTTGCTCAGGATTGCAAATAACGTTTTAAAATTTTATTTAGTATTTGATATCGATAGCCATTTTCAATTGAAAATATCGCAAATATGTCCGTTCTAAAAACTGTGAATGTCATTTTTTATTTGATTTTTTAATTTTTTTTCCTTTTTTATTGCTTTAGTTTTTTCATATTTACATTACACATACTTATATACATAAACTGTGGTATGCATGTGCCCACACGATCTCGGTTCGTACATGGCGTCAAAATGTTGGACATGAATCATTATGAAAACTTTCGAAGGGGCCTCCCTCCTAAGTTGTCATCCACAAACTCAACCCTCCCAAAACTCGACATCCCTTTATTTCAATACCCGCAACCCCAGCTTCCCGCATTGAACCCAGAAATTCCAGCCCTCCTCCATTTCACCAGTACGTTCTTGTCACGGTGCTGATAGATGGCAAAATGATGTCACATTTCCTGTTATGCCATGGACAATTTTCAGTTTTCAAAAATACGTCTATTTGAAGCCCAATTTTGAGGTTTTACCGCACCAAAATGCTCTAGTTACTTTCTGTTCGTTCAGCTGAAGTCAGTTATGGCGTGACCTCTTCTAAAAGAGCGTGACATAGAGTCGCAAGCTCTTTGAATAATCGTTTTTGGCGATAATCCTTGATTCTAGTCGCTTTAAATTTTGCAACTACAAATTCCTTCATTAATTTCTTTTACTTTAACATTTTTCGTAGACTAAGGACTCGCTACTAGAAATTTATCTAAGACTCGTTTTCCACGTAGGATCACATCTAATCAAAAGTAAAGCATGGCAAGACCTACGGCGGACGGCCTGAGACAATAATGGATTTCAATTTAAGTCCTTGGAACATAAAAGTTAGGTACTCCACAGTCATTCTGTTATCATATCCATAAACACGAAGTCCAATTCGCGTACTGCGTAATGCATCATGAGCAAAATACTTACCTCCCTCACAGTTGACTAGGAGAGATGATGCAATATTTCTGAGAATGCCGCCATGTTTAATTAACCTAAGTCGATCTCGACAAGCGTTAGTTCAAATTCGATTTTAATAGATATAAATCTAGTTCAAAATCCACTGGCTGGAAGAATATTGTTTCGCACTATTTAAGATTCACTCTAAATCCCTATCGCTATTATGTTCAACAGATTTTTCTCCGGTGGCCATCCAGAACTGTTATTTCTTTATCATCATTTCCCATCATCGTATCCCCTCCCTCAGAAAGTCAACCTGCAAATACATTTTATCCTCCCTTGGAATGTCCTTCTCCCAACGCCTATGTCACATGAAATTCTTACTCAATATCATGGATGGGTCTCTCCGCTTCAACAACCATATTTCTCTCTTTTCAATCTGTGTTCCTCCTCAGCTCACAAATAACAACAATCTGCAAAACTCTCCGAAATTCCATCTCTCCATATTCCAGCATTCCCTTTTCTACCTTAATCCCCAACCATATTTAACTCCCTGGCTACAAAATTATCTTTCCTGGGCCTCTACTTCACCTGCTGTCTTTTTTTAAATACCATTTAAGCAATTTAATCTTTCGCTAAGTGCTCTCATTGTTTCCATGTGCTCCCTTTCAATTTTTATTTTCATTATTTAATTAGATTTGAACTGTTATTCATTAATGTAATATGCAGTGGTTATTGTGCCAGCAAACGTAAAAAGCCATTGTTCTGTTTTCGTGGCCTTTGAATGAATAAATAATAGGATTAGTATTTTTAAGTTTGAGTTAGGTGTACCCCAGGTAAGGATTTTGAAGATGAGCCCTCCAGCAAGCAGTCCAGCGCTCTACTCACTGGGCTACCACATATCATAATGGTGATATAAAGGGGAAATTGATTCATAAAACAGTACATAGTGATAAGTAAGACATGAAAGGCATTCTAGAAAGTAGCATTTACACTACACAAGCGGGTACTGGCTTCTTCACCACGATAACGCACCAGCGCATTCAGAACCTTGTGCAGCAATTTTAGGTAAAAGACAAGATTGTGAAGCTTTGACAGCCTCCGTACCGTCCCGACATAGCTCCCTGCGACTTTTGGATGTTCCCAAAATTGAAAATGACACTCAAAGGAAAGCGGTTCGGCAACATTGAGACGATTCAAAGTAATGCGACATGCGAGCTGAAGACCATTCCAAAATCAGCGTTCGAGGACTCTTAAGATGTGGAAGCACCACTGGGAGCTTGTAATTCAATCAAATAGGGACTACTTCGAAGGATTCCATGGCTAGGATGACGAAGAATAGCACCAATACGGAGATATGAACGCAGGTTGGATATCTTTCGGACACACCTCGTACACATACGCTATAGCTTCGGATGGACAGTTACTCTACTGAAAGTGCCAGTTAACAGTCGGTTGTCCTGTTAAGAGCAACCCAGGCAAGGGAAATCATGATGAGGGGCTTCTTACGACGCCGCTAGATACTGGGATCATTCTCAGCATGCAACAATTCGTGGTGGTATCGTTTTTTAGTAATTATTGCTAAGAAATAACCGAGATATCAAAAAAATTACTCTGAATATTAATTGATCCTTCATTAAATGAAGAACAATGTATTTTCCCACTGGTCTTTATTTTGGTACTACTACTTTCCACGCTTAGGCGTCATCATTAATTTAGATTAGTCAAGTAGCGGTCCATTTATATACCATTCTTGTTGGGAAAGGGGTGGGTGAGAGAGGGGGAAGAGGGAAAGAGGAAAGGTTGTAATCGGCGTTTATGGGAAGGAAGGTGTGTCAGGAAAGGCGATTTGTTGGGTTCAGAGTGGGGGGAAGGGTAGTTAGGTCTTTCCTTGAAGTAAAGGGATGCTTCTAGGATTGTAGAGAGGTATTCAAACAATAAATCGTTGACCAAATGACCCTTTTTCAAATTCCTTCTGTTTTCCAGCTTTTCCCACTTGTCTATCCTCCTTCCTTTGTCCATTTGGTGTATCAGTTCCGGGTAGGAATCGCTCCCAAGATTTTCTTTCCACAGATGCTTGGCGAAATGAGATTTCGCGAGGTCACATTTCCTTAAACAGCGTTTATGTTCCTCCGCTCGTGTTTTAATCATCTCCCCGTTTTGCCTATGTAGATAGCACTACAGTCATTACAAGTTAACTTGTAAATGCAACTTTTATTTTTGTGTTCCACTTTTTCTTTTGTTGTATTCATGAATGATTTTAGGTTGTTCACATTGTAAAAAGCTAGCTGAAATTGTTCCCTAGGGAAGAGGATGGCTATCTTTTGTGAAATAAATCCATAATAAGAGAGCCTATACCATCTGTAATCTTTTACATCCATATTAACTGGTTTAAATAACTGGTTTAATATTGTTATTAAAGGATGCTTTTGTAAATTAGAGAAATGAATTTTAATTTTTTTGTTTCAGGAAGCCTTAGATGGAAGTAACTCACAGTATAAATGGAGGCTCGCTGTGTTATTACTTTCCTTAATTTGATAGGTTAGAGTGTCTAGGAATCCACAATTAAATGATGGCTATTTATGGAAATAATACCCCATCATAAGATGCAGTTGTGAGGTGAAAAAGTAATTTACAAACTGGTGGAGTTTACAAACAGAACTGCACATGCCAGGTGTCAGCACATTGATTTCCACAACTACTGACTCCTTCCCAGAAGCAAACATGATGCAATCTGCAATTAAGACCATGGAGCGACCGATATTCAAAGCAATGTGGCTTTGAAATGTTGCCACATTCACCCTCGTCTCCTGATCTCAACCCAAGCAACTTTTTCTTATTTCCAGAACTCATGAAAACCATTGCAGGGTTGGAGATTTGGTAGAATAAAATATAAGGAAATAGAATAGGAATTCTCTACATAGTAAAACTATACAGAGAATTCTTATTAATAACAAAAGAAATTGTTACCATCTCAAGTATTTTTTAGTAACACTAAAAGTTTACAATACCCCCTAATATGTTTCCTTCTTTTGATTTTCATATTTTTCAGTATAAACATTGGGTTTGAATGCAATCATCGGCAATAGAGAGATTAAATTTGAGTGACAGTGATTATGTTTTGGCTCTTTTATAATTCTTTTGGTAATATGGAGAAGCTTACTTCATTTATTGACTTTAAAACTTCTATTGAATGACCTCTGGCAATTCCACTAATAAGTGATCATGGAGAGGGGTGGTGTTTCAAGAGGGGGGCAGGTGGTCTCAAAAACTATAATTGAGTTATAGCCTACATTTAAAAATGGAATGCTAACCAAACTTGTGAATTATTTAATAGATCTATGAATCCCAATTATTTTATTATCATTCATTCACATACAAAGCCTATAATGCAGCCAGACATGAGGGCATTAGGCAGGGGGAGTTAAGTCACCAGTAATTAGGGTAATTAATTTTTAAATAAACATATTTTTGGAAATATGAAATTGTTGTGCTTTGAGTTTCCTGCTTGCATAATGACACTGCATATTACATAGCCAATGTCATCATTAGTTTAAGCCTATGAGTCACAAACAGTTTTCAGAAAGTATGTCTAAGGGTAATATATTATAGTAATCAAAATGTAATTCTCAGAAAAAAAATTATAACTAACAATGAAAAAGAAATTTTTATCACAATTCTAACATTTTTTAAATGCTAGCAGCACAATTTAGTTTTTCTGGCCCATGCATTCACATATGTTTGGGGCAGATTTAAGGTAAAAACTTTTAGCTTGATTGAAATTATTGAAATCACTGTGATGGCTAATTTCATTACTATTTAGGTAATAAATAAAGGACCTTTTATTTATTTAAAAATCTGACACCATATTTAGGAATAACTTACCTTACCATCTGCCTTGTGTGTCAGAAAATATAGTAATTCTATTTTACACAGTCTTCCATGACTCTACAAAAAGGATTATGGTATTCAACCTTTAAATTTAATTTCAATATGAATAATTTCCACCAAGTGACGTCAGAAACTGTTTCATTTTTCAACCTTTAAAGATTGGATTTATGGTGAGGATAGGGCTAACCCCAAACTAAACCCAATAGTGTTTGTAAATCAGACATCAGATTATGGGAGGTAATTTCTGTTTTTCTGAAAGGATCAGGTACTAAAATAAAAAACTTTAATAAAAAAATGTCTTTGTAAATATAATTCTATTGTAACAATCAAGAGATTCAGCATCATATGAACTTAAATGGTTGCCCTCCTGTCAGCAGGGGAAAGCTCTGTGTACAATGTCACAATACTCTCATGAAATTCTTTAAAAGACATACTTGCATATGTTTTGAGCAAATTCAAATAATTTTACAAATGCCAATTATAATGTAAAGTTTAAAAATCAAA
The DNA here is from genome assembly GCF_022747635.1 of Hetaerina americana. NCBI lineage: Eukaryota > Metazoa > Arthropoda > Insecta > Odonata > Calopterygidae > Hetaerina > Hetaerina americana. The sequence goes on from NW_027287538.1 coordinate 59,300,926, forward strand.
CGTAAACTTATTACATATTGATGTTAAATTTTCAAGCAATTCTGCCAAGCATTATAAAATTTTTTTGGCTCAAACCATTTCATTTACCATCTCCTCTTACTTAAACTCCTTTTGTTCCATCCAAACAACTATTTAGTTCCTCCTTTATATTTGCCTTGATAACCTTTGCTACACTGCAAGGAATAAGAGTCTTGACAAATGGTTTTCAATTGAAGACCCCTTTAGTGATTTTTGAAAAAATCCTGATGTTTTATTTCTTCGTTTCCTATATTAAAAGAAATCGATAACTGGAAACAATCTCATGAGCTTCGAACAAATACACTTACATTTCCTCAATTCAGTTTAAAATTTATTTTTGAATAAACTTATTCATTAATTGACAGTAATGAAGAGATTCCACTCTTGCCAGAAGGTAGGTCACCATTTCAAATTACATGTTGACGAGGAGGGGTAACTTATCACAGTGTTTAGATATGGCAGTTTAACATTAATAGGGTGAGCAGGAAAGCTTGTAAACGAGCTTCATATTAAATGCATGAAAGAGATAATGACAGACACATGAAGGCATGAACAGATTAACCAATTATAGAACTTAAGGATAAAATTGCAGAATTGATCACCATTGCTGATGTTGGACCAACAATTAATTTTTTTCATTTTCAAACAATTTAATCATTAATCCTCTGAGTGCCATGTGTGATTATTTAATTTCATTAAAAAATTGCCAGGCTATTTTATAGATATAATGCAACATTTATGAAAAATGTCCTTTAAAACATTATTACATGTAATAATTTGTTGGAAATTAATGAAAATTAAATAAAGAGGTACAAAAGAAGAGAATATAACCTAAAAATAAGAATTATTCAATTGTTAATTACATGTATAGCCATCGAGAAAAGAGTTACCTAGCTGGACACTAGCATTTTGGAAAAATTCATCAACTTCACTCACTGTATCATTGACAATTAAAGGGTTAATTCTTAGCTTCATCTGTTGTACAGTGTCAAAACATGTAGATTTCATTGTGTTCCTTTTCTTTCTCCTCTCAGGTCTCCCAGCTTTATGTCTTATTGTGCATGGAATGGTCCCTATTGGCTGGAATGGCATCCCCCCTGGGCATTGTAGTGACTCAGTACGTTGAGGTGTCTGCAGAGTCAAAGGTAGCAATTGCAGTTCCATCATCATCCACCACACCTGTCTCTAAGATACTGGTGAGAACTGTTGGTACCTCAGACAACACAACGGAGGCAAGATCTTGGAAGACTTCATCACTCCATGCTCGCTGGTTGAAATGCTGCACAGTGAACAAATTACAGTCTCTCTCTCATCTGAGGCTAATAATTCTAGGAATCACCACAGGTGAGTTCTGGTTTGAAATACCCCCATTATATCAAAGGAGCTTAATCTATAAGGTCAAATATGAAAGCATAAAATTTTGCTTATAATAGCCTTTAGCGTACAAATTATGTAAAATCTAGTTTTTGAAATAATACAGTACCTACCCCTCTCAGAGCTACATGTTTCGAAGTATATCGAAAGATTTGTTTTTCCTCCATTAGGGCAATTTTTGGACTATGAGTAGATAAAATAATAAGGGCATAAAAACAAGGATTACATCAAATAAAGAAGCTTTCATTTGTAGATTGTGGGTGACAGGGATCACAAGCCTTGGCTTAAACAAAAGACCTGTGACATCTTTAATATGAAGCATAGTACTGCACAGTAAATAACCTTGATCATGAAGGCGTAGACTGGAGGTTTTTGAGATGTGGTTGCTGAGAAGGATAGAAAAAGTAAAATTGATAGAAAGAAAAACGAGCAAAGAAGTTCTAGATGTAGTGATAGAAGAGAGAGGTTTCCTGAAATAAATTTAATGGAGGCAAGAAAGAAGAATGCAGAGAAAATTGAGTGTGATTAGACTGTTGAAGACTGCAGTAGTGGGTTGAAAGTTAGGTACAAAAGTTAGAGACAGGAAATGTTGGATAAACAATATAGACGAGGAAAGAAATGCCATGTACAACCGAGTAAAGGGAGACCAGAAGTACGAGGGTCATCCGGAAAGTAGTACCCGTTCGTGCCGCATGAAGTGCTGACGACGCGAGTAGCCGCTGGACGAGGTCAGATAGCTTCAGTGGCTTGTCTGCCTTCTCTGAGCCAAGTTGCGTGACGCTAGCATTGCCTGTGTTGTTTCTGTGATTGTTTACAATGTTTAAAAAAATTGAGAACGCCGCCAGTTGTGAAGTGAGGGCAGTGATTAAATTCCTCAATGCAAGAAACGTTCGCCCGTGTGATATTCATCGCCAATTAAAGGAGGTGTATGGAGACAATGTAATGGACGAGTCGTCTGTTCGGCGGTGGTGTCGCAACTTCAACATGGGGAGGGGGAACACACACGACGATGAGCGTTCGGGGAGACCGTCTGTCATTACAGACCAACTGGTGAGCTCAGTTGACGAATTCGTGAGGAACGATCGGCGCGTCACAATTGATGACATCTGTGAGCATTTTCCCAATGTTTCTCGAACAATTGTTCATGAAATTGTTAAACACCATCTGCATTATGCAAAAATTTGTGCAAGATGGGTCCCTCGCGTATCTCAATGAGCTGGCGGCGAAGGACTATGCAGCAGGAATACAGAAACTTGTCACACGTTATGACAAATGCCTTAATTTGCTTGGAGATTATGTTGAGAAGTAGTTTAAAGTATCCTCTTTCAAATAAAATTTTTTATGTTTGTTAATATTTACTTTTGTGTCTTTATTTCACGAACGGGTACTACTTTCCGGATGACCCTCGTACATATGCAGATTTGTAGAATGGCTAATTTAAATGCTGGATTTTAGAATATGTATTTATTTAGTATTGTAGGTAGTCAGGGCTTGGAAATTTAGCTGAGCTTAGGTATTGGGTCCATCAAAAACCTTCATTAGACCATAGATTTCTCTCAATATAATAAATGCGGATGGTCTAAGGTATCAAATTACAAATTTGGCATTTATAGATAAGAATCTATGGCATTGATAGAGAAAAAAGGTTATCATATGATTAATGCACAACATTACCAAGTAAGGTTTCCTACGACAGGCTTTTTTTATCTTCTAATAGTTTGTCTTCTTTTTATGAAACACTGTTTGATGATGAGATTTTTGAATTATTGTATCCTGAATAGGATAAAAGTAATGGTGATAATGAAGATGGAAATATTGATAATGGTTCTAATTTCATAAACATTCCACTAAGTCATTATTCTGGTATATATGCCTTACCTCTCAGAGAACCCAGGTGAACTCTCATAAAAATCTCCAACAATTACAGTCTCTGAAGGCACCTGAAAGCTTTTCATTTGAGGCTTCAAGAAACTTTAAAATGAGCACAAAAACTTGGGATCAAAAATGATTTTATTTACTTACACCAGTTATATGGCTGATTATGACCTATCACTCATCCTACATCAGGAGGATACCAATTCTGGTTCCAGTATCGTTCCTGAATCTCAAAATTAAATACATAGGGACCGAAATTCTCTTTTATTAAACTAACCAAATGGCAGAGTGAAAAGGGTGCAGGCAGAATGAAATTCTGTACCTCAGGTGGCAAGTAGTACAACTGTATTCAACCTGGCTCTGAGCTCTCTACAACTCTTCTCAAATGAACTCCATAATTCATTGAATAATGGATTTCATTAAAATACAAGAAACAAAAAACTTCATACATATTAGATCTAGCAATTCATGAATCAGGTATGCTCCAATTTGTATCATCTCTTTGATACTTCTTATATACTGCTGACTAGCCAACAAGAAGTTCATTGCTCAAAAGGGTGATAGAGTTTTCTTTTGTTGGAAAAGGAAAGGAAACAATGGTGTGATAATAGTTTAAACATGAATCTTTGCTAGTATAAGCCTTCAGCAAAGGTTTAAAAAAAAAAGATTTTTTTGCAAGCCATGAGATCATATCATTGTGTACACATATTTACTTCAAATTTCATTTATTCATTGTGAAAATATATATATATGAGCTGTGCTGGCGGGAGGAATAATAATTGCTCCTGGTAGGGTCGGCCGTGTGTGCGGGAGGAATAATAATTGCTCCTGGTAGGGTCACCCATGCCAGATAGGTCAAAGGTTAGGAGCCAGACGAAAAGTAGTCCACAAGGCGTCTGTTCCTCCGTGAGGCGGCTGCAATGGCATCTGACCCCAGTGGCGTGGCCATTGAATGATGGTGTCATATTAAAAACAATATTGGGGAAGGCAGCGGGAAACCACCTCAATTATCATTCCCAAGATAAACTATAATTGACAATATAGAGATTTTGAGTCCCGGCAACTGCGGGGCTTGGTCCAATCGGCCGTGTGTCATGCCCGGCAGCAGGGGAGGCAAGGCTTCCATGATCGTTATCCCATGAAACCCTTGCAAGGGGACACCATCAGCAGCAGAACAGAAGATGCAGAAGAAGAAGACCAATTTCATTAGAATAGGAACTTGGAATGTTAGGACAATGTTGAGGACAAGAAAATTAGAGAATATTAAGCGAGAGATGGAAAGGGGAAGTATAGATGTTTTAGGTCTATGTGAGATGAGATGGAAGGATAGCGGGGATTACTGGAGTGATAAGTGTAGAACAATATACAGCGGCGGGGACGAGAGCCAACAAGGGGTTGCCATAGTATTAAATGAAGAGGTAGGAAGAAGCGTAGTCAACATAGAGCAGGTAACGGATAGAATACTACTAGTAGAGATAAAAGCAGAACTGACAATCTTGGTTATTATTCAGGTATACATATCGACGAGCAACCATATGGAAGAAGAGGTCAATAGGATTTACGGCCAGGTAGAGGACATAATCGCGTGTGTTCCTGCAGGAAAACATTTGATGGTGATGGTGGATTGGAATGCAACGGAAGGCGAAGGAAGAGATGGTAACGAGGTTGGGGACTACGCTTTAGGCACGAGGAATGACCGCGGTGAGAAAGCAGTTGAGTTCTGCTGGAGACAGGTTTTATTCATCACCAACACTTGGTTTGGATGTCACAAAAGGCACAAGTATGCATGGAAAATGCCAGGTGACTCAGAAATGTATCAGCGAGGACATATTCTGGTAAGACATAGGTTTAGGACCAGTGTGATCAATTCGCATAGCTTCCCATGAGCGGATGCAGATTTTAACCACGATTTTGTTTTTGTGAAATGCAGCATCCGTTTCAAAAAGATGAGGCAGGACGGTCAAAGAAGTGGGGACGTAAGGAGAAAAATCGCACTCGGCAAAGAGGCTCTCACAATGAGAAGGGAGTTGATAACAAGGACGTTGAGTAAGGATATTAAGAAAAGGCTCGTAACAACTTTGATATGGAGCATGGCTATGTGCAGCACGGAAATTTGGTCATTGAAGTAGGAGGATAGATTAGAGGCTTTTGAAATGTGGGTGTGGCGAAGAATGGAGATGGTGAAATGGACCGAAAGGAAAGCAAATGAGGAAGTGCTTGGTATGGTAAGCGAGGAGAGGGGTTTGTTGGGACAAATCCTATGGAGGCAGGAAAAATGGATGAAGAGCGTATTGACCGGTAGTGGGATGTTGAAGACTGTAAGAGAGGGGAGAATGGTAGGCAAACGAGGCAAGGGCAGGAGCAGGATAGTGATGTTGGATGGGATGAAGGGAGGAAGAAGGTACTCAGAGATGAAGAGGGACTTGATGTGGAGTAGGTTGCTGGATTGAGTTTTGCTATGAGTCACAAAATATTATTCTTTGGTAGTTGTGCCCATCCAAAACCTACCTTAACAGGTAGATTACTAAATAATAATATTAATAATATGGAGCTCCGAGTCAACTTTCTTTTTTAATTGCCTCCTCTCTTTTACATTTAAACTACTCGGTAGATTACTTAATTTTATATATATAATCATCGATAACGCGCACCCAGACCTTTATACTTATTATGAATTTGTATGGATACCGCGCGCCCAGGGCTTCATAGTTATCTTGAACGTGTATAGATGCCGCGCATCAATGTGTGTGTGTATACTATTTGTAAAAATACGTCTATATCCATATACTAATAGATGGTAACAACCAATTATTACACGGAGTCATGATTGCCTGTGGCTATATCTACCTAAGTATACGGAAGATTATAGCCAGGTGATTTAAATTAATTCCAAACAACAGAAGGGTAAAAATATTAAAAATATTAACAAGCCAATAGAAACCGCCTTTAAACTTTTTCGCCATGATTCGTAACTCGAAACGACACATAGGTTTGTGTGCCCTTCTATTTGTAATATAAATTAACTTTCAGCAAATCAAATAAAAGCATAAGAGAATGAATTAATAAGAGTTTTCTTGTTTTATTTGTTTCACTTCGCTTTGCTAGTATCGACGTTCAGCTGTTCTACACATCTGTTCTATGGAAGTGCCGCTTGCATGGTGATTGTTTCAAACCTGAATTATTTTAAGCTTTTGTAATTTAGAATTTTCTCAAGAAAATTAACCATGGAGAATAAAATCGTATACAGCGATTTTAAGATAGAAGTCATCAATTTTGTGAAAGGAAATCGCGACACTGCCAGGATGTATCCATTAATGAATCTTTTAAATCAAAGTTACGTTCTAGTTGGCCTAGGTGAATGATGCCTGGTATGAAAGACTACGAAGAATCGGGAAGGATGAAAAGAGTGTCTTATGAAGAAATAAGGTGGTGGATCATGGAAAGTTGGCAGGGTGTCAGAGTGGCTTGTTTAAAAAATGTATTTGAAAAAGGTTTATGCTATATTTCAACGCCAGTTCTGGAAGATGAGGAAGAGTTAACTTCGGTAAGTGAACTCGGTGATTTGTCTGAAGTGATAATAAATGCGCTTAATTCACTTAATTGTGATTCAGGTGAAGAATTTCTTGGATTCTAAAGATCTACCTACCCCTTCACATATTTATACGTACGTGTATATAATACGACGCACTCTACGTATTATTTATTTGGTAGTTGTGTCCATCCAAAAACCTACCTTAACCGGTGGAGGATTACCTAATCATAATAATAGCTCTACGTATACGTGAAGTACTATGTATTAGCATGAAGAAGTACTACGTATAAGATTAAATGAAATATGGAAATTGTGTATATTTCTTTTTCTCATGAATTTTTGAGATGAAATTACTATAAACGTAAAAGATCTATATGAAAAAGGATGGAATTAGAAAGACATTCTTGCAGACTAATTTATTTTTGCGAGACTTCATTAAACTATTGTGTACACGGATTTTTTCAATGTTAATCACATGACGCATATCGTCATATTTTTCGATCATCTGAACATTTTTGTCTAGATAACGCGCGCATTATCGATGGGAAAATACGGTAAGTACATTCAGATATATAAATATATATATAATATATTTATTAATTTTTAAATGCATGATATTTCAAATGAAACTGGAATGAATCAACGATGTTCCATGGGTTGAGATACACATATGGCAATCTACATGTGCCCTACCATGGCAATGTGTAAACTCTTTTGTATTCAAATTGAAAATGAATTCACTTAAAACTAATGCTTATTTAAGTGTTTCCATCATGTGTGTCTTGTTATTGCATCTAATCCAAAGGATTTTCAGGACTAATAGCAAACCATCTGGGTGGCTGACCACTACCTCTTCACACATCGGTGCCTTTGTGGCAGTGGCAAGCATGCTTAAACTCATGTTCATCGCCCTCTCGTTCAATCTCCTGCGGGAATTACTCTGCAGTAAAACTCAGAAAGAAAACAAGAGAATAAGGAGATAAGGGTAAAAGAGCCTAATAGCAATTGCATATGAGGTAAGAGAAACACTTACTTAAACTGTCAAAAGGTCAACTTTAAACCTTCACCGATATTCGTTAATTTAAATATTAAAAAACTAGCAAAAATATTTTAGAACTAACAAATTACATGTTGGCTCTGTAGGAAAATGAGTCTGTAACGATTTCATGATCCAGTCAATGGTATTTTCATGAATACAGACATCTAGCACCAAAAATAAGTGCTTCTTCAAAGTTGCCTTCAGCTGATTGGTGATAGCCTAAGAGTAGAGAAATAAATATTGAAACATTTAGTTCATCTGGTTACACAACTATTTTATCCAGAAGTGTTAATGTGCAGCCAAAGGTTTATGGCTGAAATATTTGTTTCTGAGCATTGAATTATCCTCCAGGCCCACTCTGATGGATTTGTGCAACATTAATTTGTTGAATTTTATTTGAATGGTGTTTCATCATGATTGTTGTTAAAGAATAATTTGTCTCATTTCTTTCCTGTGCATAACAGAGACAGTAATTCATTAATATTGCATACGAAATGACGTCACCCTCTAAAAATATGAATGTGAAATTTGAGTCAGATGCCAGCACATAGCTACGTAATTTGTTGAGGTTATGATAAAGCAACTCTCCACTTTCCTTCTACAGAAAGAATCCTTTCCTGGTGTGGTGACCATCGTACTGAATTCCCACCTAGAGGGTCCAGGTTTAAATCCCAGTGGTGTTCAATATTTTTCAGTGGTAATTCGATTCCTACTTGAGGTGCTTTGTGGAGGAAACTTTGAGTGAGTACGCCGTCCGTCGGATGGGACTTGAAGCTGCAGACCCCTTGGCGCCTCTCGTAAAGAGTAGCCTAATTCCGATGATGGGTTTCTCTCCACCCTTCATCCTTTCCTGTCAATCCCCTAATGGTGCAAATGACCTCAGCTGTTGGTCGCCTCCCCTAAATACTACTACTATTAAGAATCCTTTCCTTTTCTTTACTTTATATTTTGTTATTTGCTGAAAATGCTAGTTCACAAAGATTAGATGCAAAAAAAGTCTTTTTCAGCAATCCTGGAAAATGTCAAAACACATTTATTCTCAACTCTATTAAGCACTGTAATAAATTCAATTCCAAAATTTATGGAACTCTCAATTTCAAATTCATATATATCCACTGAAAGTTTTCCATGGAAATCAAATTCAAATTGTTCTTTCTCTAAATTGCAGGATTATCTGTCTTATGTCTAATTACTGTCTTATGGAGAGCAGTCATCATATTCTCTTCCATGACAGCCATGGAAATTGCTAGTATCTTTTACATAAACTTCCATATATCTTCAGTATTGCAGTGGATTTTCAGTATATTATGCCTCTTTTTGGTGAGTTCAGTTCTTTTTTTTTTTCAAAACAGGAACTAGCACCGATGTCCTGATGTGTGACTTTCACATGCCTTTGGGTTTAGTACTGCGTGATCTCCAACATCACCTACCAAACCAACCTTCAGGTTGATTACTGTGTGTATAGTTTATATGTATATATAATGATTCTAATTAAAGCAATATCCCCTGGCTCCCCTGACTACGTATCATATCTAATATAATAGATGAAGTCAGACTGGCCTTTCTTATCAAGTCCTTTTTCTTTTAATTTTCTCAGATAAACAGTTGTATCTTTCGCTGATGCTCTCATGGCTTGGCTTATCCTTTAGGGTATGGCGATATTTGTGCCCTATGGAATTAGGATTGATAGGCACATTTGATTGTGTAAGTGGTCAGTACCAAATCCATCCCATCATATTGACGATCAGAGATGGGCATGGTTGGACAGTATTATTTCTTCAAAATGGCAGTGTGTCGGAGAGGGCCATCCTGGGACCACAGTGGGTTAAGTCCATGGGACTTCAATACTTTAAAAAACTCTTCTACTCCATCAAGCTTGGTGAGGAGTGTTTATTTTTTTCAATTAATTTAATTTAAAGCATTTCATAGCTAATCAAATAATATTTAGGCTTTGTTATGTTATGATAACTTTTTGACCTCTGACACCCACCACTCTCTTGGGTTAGCTTTTCTGAAAATGGATTTCTTCGGTGTCTTTATTTATTTACTTCTTGCCATGCTCTAAATAAACCACCTACAGACATAAGTCAGACATGGCAATTCTATCATTTGCCATGGATTTTTTTTCAAATTCTTGAGGGCATTGCCATGAGGATTTCCATGAAGGAATATATAAAGAGGATTTCCATGAAGGCATATATGAAGAGGATTTTTAAATGAAGGCATATATGAAGAGGATTTCAAAGAAGGCATATATGAAGAGGATTTCAATGAAGGCATATATGAAGAGGATTTCCATGAAGGCATATATGAAGAGGATTTCAATGAAGGCATATATGAAGAGGATTTCAAAGAAGGCATATATGAAGAGGATTTCAAAGAAGGCATATATGAAGAGGATTTCCATGAAGGCATATATGAAGAGGATTTCAATGAAGGCATATATGAAGAGGATTTCAAAGAAGGCATATATGAAGAGGATTTCCATGAAGGCATATATGAAGAGGATTTCAATGAAGGCATATATGAAGAGGATATATGAAGAGGATTTCAATGAAGGCATATATGAAGAGGATTTCAAAGAAGGCATATATGAAGAGGATTTCCATGAAGGCATATATGAAGAGGATTTCAATGAAGGCATATATGAAGAGGATTTCAAAGAAGGCATATATGAAGAGGATTTCCATGAAGGCATATATGAAGAGGATTTCAATGAAGGCATATATGAAGAGGATATATGAAGAGGATTTCAAGGAAGGCATATATGAAGAGGATTTCAATGAAGGCATATATGAAGAGGATTTTCCTGAAGTCATATATGAAGGGGATTTCAAAGAAGGCATATATGAAGAGGATTTCCATGAAGGGATATATGAAGACGATTTCAAAGAAGGCATATATGAAGAGGATTTCCATGAAGGCATATATGAAGAGGATTTCATTTTGATGAAGGCTAATATGAAGAGGATTTCATTTTGATGAAGGCTTATATGAAGATGATTCAAATGTTTGTAGACAGTTTCAAAAATATGGCATTGGTATGTTTGTTGAATAATTAAAAGAGGTCACAAATGGAGAGTGCAGCGCTTTGAGTTATCATTTTAAAAATGTATTTGTGCAATACCTTTAATGTGGCAATTTTTTTAAATACTTAATTACTGTCAAATTTTTTAATGCTCTAACTTTGTATTCATACAAGTAATTTTCTTCCCAAACCATCAGATTGTTAAAAATAGATGTAGAGAACTCCTGCTCAGTGTGGAAAAATTTTTTTAACAGCTAATTTAATCACCCATTTTCTGTGTTGTTGTAAAAAGTTGATTTAGATTTTGATTTAAATTACCGATAAATTGCAAGCAATATTTTCACTCCTAAAAGGTTTGCATGGATTTGATAAAATATTTATTTCATGGAAAATGTTTTTTGTTCATTTAAAGCAAGCTGTTCTAAATTAGGTAAGGTGAGAAATATTTGATTATAAGCAGACATGTATGCGTACCTAATTTATACCGTGGCACTAGAATGTCATTCTTTTGTCGCCACAATAAATTTTCATTGAAATGTTTCTCCATTGCTGTTCTTATATCTGTGAAGTAAACCTGCCTTCCTTTTTTAAAACATTTTGTTATGTTGATTCATATCTATGCAATATACCTTTGAACTGCAAGGGTTTATCATAAATGGTGTTGTATATCCAGCAAATCTTGAATTTATGTCCTATGGTAGAAGTAAATTATGGCTTTACTCTATAGTATGGGATATACTTCCCTCAAAATATGTGTATTCATTGTAAAGACACTAAACTTTTCAATTTTCACGGACATCTTTTATTCATTGATTCAATCCATTGGCATATAGGTGTCGCAAAAAATTGTTTATGCCAAAGTTTTTGGCTCCTATATCAAATTATGTAGTGATGAAGTGTTTTTCTTTTCAGTTTTTGACAAGGCATGTCCATTTTGGGATGACATTTAAGGGAAATAGCATATTTCTTACACTTTTCATCAGTCTATTTTCCAAATATTTTAGTCCGTGTATGCATATGTGTGTGGGTCGCGGTAGTCCAGGTGTAGAGCATTAGACTACTGACCAGAAGGCCCGGGTTCGATTCCTGGACAAGCTTCTCTGGGCACCTGCAGCTTCACTCAAGCTGTGTGATTTCTCGGGCACCAGATCTTCCTTGGAAACCATAATCGACGCAAGGACTGGTCCCCTACCCTGATGTGTGATTTTCGCAAGCCGTCGGGCTTAGTACTGGGTGAACTCTATGAAACCAACCTTCTGGTTGATTACTGTGTTTATGGTTTTTTTAATACACATGTATGTGTATATATCTTTATATATATGTTTACCGCACACACACACAAGCTTCTCAAGAGCAGCACTGGATGCACTAAATGTCTTCCCGAAGGTAGGTCTGTTGTGACTGCAATCATCGGAGCACCATCCCTATAAATCTGTCTTCCATTGTATATATTTCATTGTGTCTTTTGCTACTAATATTACTAAATCTTGTGATTCGTATTATATCTATTGCTATCACTTTTGATATATTTTTAAAATGTTTAATATTTATCATAATTTAGTCCATTGTAATTGATTGTTGTTTAATGGACATTTTGAGTGATAAATAAACAGATTACACTGCTTTGAATTCTTTATTGTAGCTCATAAAATCATTTGAAATGATTATTTACATAGGCTAATGTTGATAGTTGTATCAGTGAATTTTTCTCTTTGTGGAAAGCCACATAACATTTCAAAACAATAAGAATTAATTCCCCTAATGGAATCAGTTAAAACATGTCCAATGGTGAGGTAAAATTCTACTGTAGAGGAAGTAACTAATCTATTGCTTCTGATATTTCTTTGATTTCCATGCAGGTAGGATCATGTTTCCCTATCCTTGAGCAGATATTAAATTAAGGGCATTCAGGAGGCTTATTCTCTGGCTCTAAGTCACCCTATGCTATTCTTCAATTGGCATCACAAGTTATTCACTAAAAGCACTAGGTGATAGCATCAGTAACGATCAATGCCATTCTGATGCCATAGAATGATTTGGGAAGAGTGAAGTTAATGCCTTCAACATGAAGGTTCAAGTTTTGAATTTCTGTCCAATCAATCGCAGATACTCTCTCCTCAGCCATAAATTATAGTTCAAGCAAAAGTAGCTTTTGTACAAAATGCCATTTTGCTAAATTTAAAAAAGTAATTGAATTCAAATACATTCGACTAAAATATCAAATGATTACATTATGTAGCTATATTCTGTCAAGTAATACAAACTAATTTTGTTCAATTAAGATTTGTCAAATAATCTTGTGTGGTAATAACTATGTAATTTGGCATGACGTATGGAATTCTTTTATTAAGTGCAGTTATGGGTTGTGATTACATTACCATTTTGATGTGTGTGCTGAAGGTTTTGTCCATTGTTTGAGTTCTCTGAGAATACTGAAGTCTGTGACAGAGGTGAGAATGTGAGGTAAGCAAGGAAAGAGAAAGAAAAGGATTGGGATGTTGGACAAGATGAAAGAAGTATGTGCCATGGAAGAGAAGCTTATTATAGTGGTGGATGCCGGGTTGTTTTAGTAAAAGAGGTAAGTAAATGCAACATGGTAACATTATCTAGACTTTGTACACCCAAAATTTTACCTATACCATTGGACTATCATTAACACCAGATCCCTATGAGAAATCAAAGGAGAATGTTTCTCAAAGGCTGCTGCTGTACATTAAATATTATTATTGTCTGCAGACTAGTCATTCACAAGGTTTTTGGTTTTCCTATCCCTCCCTTATTCTGAAGAGCCAAAGGTGTTTTACCTGTGGTGGGTTTTGCTACAGTGTTCTGATTTAAACCATTCCAATTATGCACAATAACCTGTCAAATAGACTTTGCTGCCATAATGTATCAAATCATTAGGCCCATTGCCTAAAAGAAATATGACATACCAACTACAGTTCTGCCTGGTCAACTAAATTAAATCATCCCGTTCTTGGAGTAAAGGCCTTCGTTCCAGATGGACTTGATGAATAAATGAATTGGATGCTGTTGAAATTATTTTTCCCTAGTTTCCAAATAAGTGTTATGACATCCCTGCTCATCACTGAATAATGGACCCCAAATGCAATGCATACTGAAGTAAGTATTATCAGTGTGTAATCTATAAGTCATTTATATCTCCAGGCATAATAAATTATATAAATATTCAGTACAACAACCATTTCCTGCACCAAAAATATCATCTCAGTAGCTTTAATGTAGAAAATTTTATAGTATGGATAAATTTTTCATATTCTCCAGTGGGATAAGGTATCATTCTATGGCTCTGCATGAATGAAGTCAAAATGTATTGTTTTCAATTAAAGAAACCCTAAAGAGTTGTTAAGTTTTCCTCCCCTTTAATTACCGAATGAAAATTTAAAGCAATTCTGAAATGGTTGGCTTGATACCATATTCCCCATACAGGGAGGTTAAGCAGGAAAATACGAATAGACCTCTGTGAAGAATGATGGTGAAAATGCAACATTTTTATTTTAGCGTATATTCAACTTCTTCAGAGGTTTTGCAGAATGTGATCCTTAACCTGAAAGAATGACTAGGTAAAAAGTTCCTTAAGAATATATTTTATAAGAATCGTTGCGTATAAAGTCATATTGTAAACAAGCGTTTAAATATCAATTAAATTCATCATTAAGCATTTAGAAAATGAGTGAGATAGGAAATCAACTCAAAGATAACGATTTCGAGAATAGTGTATCGTTAAAAAAATATTCCACCGAGAATCGTATGACTATTATGGGCTTTCAGCAAAATAAACATTTACATGTTTCTTTTAAAATCCAATTCAAAATATTTTAATTTGTAAATCGTACATCACAATTGAGGAAGAGATATCCACCATTGTAGAGGATCCACTGCAAAGGCTATACATTCATTGGAAACGAAGCGACCTTTACGCAAACTCGTTGATTTTATCACGGTTGATTAAAACGCAAAAGAAATTACCATTGAGTCCAACAAAATTTCATTAAAAATTTAAGTTCTCCGTTGTATACAATTATAAACTTTTACACGGATACAATCCCGGCTAATAATCATTAGTTATAAAAAGTATAACTCCAGCAATTGATTTTGTACAAGAAGGTTGACTTTTCGTCTTTGATGTCCATGCAGTACGGCGTCCAAAAAAGTACCAACAGATATATAAACAAAAAACCAATGACAATCGCAAAGCGTGTTGAATCAAAGTTAATTAGTAGACGGATTATTCGGGCTGACATTTTTTTTTTCAGCGTGAGCCTCATTATGGTTTAATAATAACCAAGTATATGGAAATAGTTAGTGACTGTCATCTTGCAGGGCGAAAACTACCAAAGAACGATTAAAATTTGATAAAGATCTACATAAGTACTGATCATTACGTAAAAGAGAAAATAATGACCGATAAGCAACCTAATGCTTCAACTCATCAATTATAAAATAATTAAAATTATTCTCCTAGAATTGGGCGGTCATCCTGTGGCCCCCCTTCTCTAAAACTGAATTTGTTAATGACAATTAAGTAATACGTTTATCTAAATGCTCTGAAATAAGGTGGACAGTTTTAAAAAAAGAAATGAAAATGTATTAAATAAAAAAATTACGTGTAAATGCAACAGCGCTTCTTGGACAGTATGCGCCTATGGCATGTTTCAGAGAAGACGAGGAAGCAGACGACAAAGGTGAAACTAAAGAAGTTCAGCCGCTATAGATAGTATGAATATAGACACCTTTTATTGGTATATATAGTGTCTATAGATAGATATTATCTTAATAAATTGAATCAGTTTAAAGATAGATAGTATTAAAAGAATAAAAATATTAACAATGGAGAGAATTTTATGGTATTGGAGATATTTATTCGTGGAAACCATAATTCTAATCTATCGACTAATTTGTAATTTAATATTCGCATTTAGCGAGATTTATTTTTTTACCATGGGAGTAAAAATCCTTTAATGTAGATATTATTAAAACGCATGATTATTATCATTTTTTCAGTCAAAATCGTAGGAAAAACTCCCATTAAATAATAACAATAACTAAAAAAATTTTAAAAACTTGAAATCGAATCGTGTTTAAATTGATTTACGAAAACTTTCGTCTATCAGCTTAAAACAATGAAAATATAGCAACATATTACTTATAACAGAGACCTCATTGACGATTTGGCAATAAACATTAAGAGAAATGCGGAAACGGAAGCGCTAAAAAGCATCAGACTTGCGCAGCATAGCCAGAAATCGGGATTTTCGGAAAGTTCTATCCGGCGAACATAACATGCCAGGAGGTATCCTCGTAGAAGGTTCCACTTGACTCCGACTCCTGATACCGCGGGAATTATCCCACTCCACTCCAGCATTCCGTTCATGGCTTATTGGCCCGTTGCTCAAGTGGGCGGACCGTCGTGAGACCCCGGGACAACCTAGCCAATCATAATTTTTCGCCGCGTTCTAGACTGGAGTGTGGGGGGATATCACAGGATTGGCCGGCACACTTTAATTCTGCCATCGACTCCGCCTCTCCTGTTCCTTTGGCCAATGGGGTACCTCCGGGACACGAACGAGGGAGGAGGGTAAATAGACCAAGGCAGTAGGAGTCAAGTGGGACATTCTACGAGGATACCTCCTTGCATGTGATGTTCGCCGGATACCAAACTTCTGTAAAGCCGGATTTTTCGGATGCCCTGCGTCGCCTGCTTTGCGTTCTTCTCGTTAGCGCCTAAACAGCGCATCCCGCCCAAAGGAATTTGGTTGTATTTTAAGTTATTTCATTTTTTTAATTGATCTTTATTATTGACTCACCTTTAATGAAAAAAAATTTACTAAAATTAAGGGTTTTTCGGGCGAAAAGTAAACAGGATTCTGCAACTTCCAGCACGTGCTCTACAATTGTTTCAATTATTAAAACCGTGATGAATTTGACACGTTTCAAGACCATAAATTGACGAACTTGAATAGTTTTATGGCTTGAAGTAATGGTTTATTCCAACTGGAAATTAAAATTTTACTACTAACATCGCAAATTTGCCATGGCGCACCGTCGTTTCAGTCTTATGTAAATATAGATTCTTTATTTGGACTTCCTACTATGTCTGGAATTTCTTCTCTTCCCGTTTTTCAGTTGTGCATCCACATTAGTGGTGCACAATTACTTTAATAACAACGTACAAAACCTATCTCTCTGGTTCTTGAGCGGGTTAGGCCTTAGGGCTTTCCTCTTATTCCTCGAGTTAGTTTGCGTCATATTTCGGAACCTTTATATTACTATCTCATGGTCAGGTATGCCTAGTTAAGGCAGACCCGTGGAGTGATTACCTTGAGTGAAACAAAATTTCTATCACATTTCTATTTTCTTCCAATAAACAATTAATAAACATTTTTGCATTAGATTTCTCTCTTGCCTGCAATTCAATGGCTGACAAAGGTATGCCAACCTATAAGTAGTACTGAGGTGTATTTCATGAGTTGGGGAATAAAAAATTATAATTTAAATAGCCTTTTATATCAGAGCAATTTATTATTTTTTTTAGAATAACCCCATTAGTAGAAGAAATTTGTTTGCAGAAGAGACACATGCAAGAAGGAGGTAAGTGCGCTGCATATAGTCATAAAAAATTAGTTAAGGATGTGGAGCAGTGAGAACTGGATTCAAAACCTGGTCTTTGAGATAAAAAGTGGAGGCTCTTGAAGTGTGGGTATAGAGAAGAATGGAGTAAATTTTTAAGAGAAACAGGGGTAGGACAGACAACCAAGTTTTAAATATGGTAGAAAAAGAGGAAATTGCGAATGTGTAAATCTGGAAGGGACACAAACATTGGGCCGGGAGTGCTTTCTTCCTTCGGTTGTCCTATCCGATTTTCTCCTAAAGATTTCTTCCCGTAGAGCAGGAAGAATCCTTTCGGTAACTCCATACATTGGGCAATCTGAAGAAAGTAGCTCTTCGAAGTAATCACAGTATACCATGTTATATCATGGTACACCATGGTACGCGCTTCCAATGAGACAGTGAGAGCATTGACTTCGCGAACAAAAGGTTGCATATCAGAGGTCACCAACAGGTCGAGAACTGGAAAAAGCAATTCTGAACGTCCGTGGAAAACATTTTAGCGATATGTAAAAGACATCAATTCTTATTCTATTTAATTATTTTTCTTCTTCCTTTTCTCAGATTTTACTCGAAAAAGCTGAGCATAGCTTCACAAGTGACTTGAATGATAGGTTCGGAGGAATGGATTAGAATAGGACTCCGGGGTAAATCGTTGAATAAATTTTACCGTTTTCTAATTGCACTACTTTATCATGTTTTTATCCTAAATCCCCCTCCCGGGACTACAACCTTGACGTGATGGAAGGGCTTGTGCGTTCCGATGACCCCTAGAGCTGTGCTGGCGGGAGTAATAATAATTGCTCCTGGCAGGGTCACCCATGCCAGATAGGTCGAAGGTTAGGAGCCAGACGAAAAGTAGTCCACGTAGCGTCTGACCCCAGTGGGGCGGCCAGTAGGTGATGGTGTCACATTAAAAACACTATTGAGGAAGGCAACGGGAAACCACCTCAATTATCATTCCCTAGAAAAATATGGACAAAACAGAGATTTTGAGCCCTGGCAACCACGGGGCTTGGCCCAATCGGCCGTGTGTCGTGCCCGGCAGCGGGGGAGGCAAGGCTTCCGCGGTCGTCATCCCACGAAACCCTTGCAGGAAAAAACCAGCGGCAGCAGGACTAAAGACGCAGTAGAAGAAGACAAAATTAGTTAGAATGGGAACGTGGAATGTTAGGACAATGATGAGAACGGGGAAATTGGAGAATGTTAAGCGAGAGATGGAAAGGGGAAATATAGATATTTTAGGTCTATGCGAGGTGAGATGGAAAGATAGCGGGGATTACTGGAGTGATAAGTATTGAATAATATGCAGCGGTGGGGACGAGAGCCAACGAGGGGTTGCCATAGTATTAAATGAAGAGGTAGGAAGAAGCGTAGTCAACATAGAGCAGGTAACGGATAGAATACTACTAGTAGAGATAAAAGCAGAACTGACGATCTTGGTTATTATTCACGTATACATGCCACCGAGCAACCATATGGAAGAAGAGATCGATACGATTTACGGCCAGGTAGAGGACAAAATCGCGTGTGTTCCTGCAGGGAAATATTTTATAGTGATGGGGGATTGGAATGCGACGGTAGGCGAAGGAAGAGATGGCAACGATGTTGGGGACTACGGTTTAGGCACGAGGAATGACCGCGGGGAGAAAGCAGTTGAAATCTGCAGGAGACAGGGGTTAGTCATCACCAACACTTGGTTTAGACACCACAAAAGGTACAAGTATACATGGAAAATGCCAGGTGACTCAGAAATGTATCAGCAAGGACATATTATGGTAAGGCACAGCTTTAGGACCAGTGCAATCAATTCGCATACCTTACAAGGAGCGGATAATGATTTGAACCACAATTTAGTTTTTATGAAATGCAGCATCCGTTTCAAAAAGATGAGGCAGAAGCGGGGAATCAGAAAACCGCACTCGGCAAAGAGGCTTTCACAATGAGAAGGGAGTTCATAACAAGGACGTTGAGTAAGGATATTAAGAAAAGGCTCGTAAACACTTTGATATGGAGCATAGCTATGTGCAGCACGGAAATGTGGTCATTGAAGCAGGAGGATGGATTGGAGGCTTTTGAAATGTGGGTGTGGAGAAGAATGGAGATGGTGAAATGGACCGAAAGGAAAGCAAATGAGGAAGAGCGTGGTATGGTGAGCGAGGAGAGGGGTTTGTTGGGACAAATCCTATGGAGGCAGGAAAAATGGATGAAGAGCGTATTGACCGGTAGTGGGATGTTGAAGACTGTAAGAGAGGGGAGAATGGTAGGCAAACGAGGCAAGGGCAGGAGCAGGATAGGGATGTTGGATGGGATGAAGGGGGGAAGAATGTACTCGGAGATGAAGAGGGACTTGATGTGGAGTAGGTTGCTAGATTGAGTTTTTCTACGATTCACAAAATATTATTCTTTGGTAGTTGTGCCCCTCCAAAACCTAACTTAACAGGTGATTACTAAATAATAATATTAATAATATGCGGTGGGACTGGAGCTCCGAGTCAACCTTCCTTTTTAATTTATATATATATATATATATATATATATATATATATATATATATATATATATATATATATATATATATATATAATGTATAACACTTAGCACTAGTGGACATAGACAAAAACACAGAAACACACAAAAATAGTGAGTCTCTTTTTTTGTGTGTTTCTGTGTTTTTGTCTGTGTCCACTAGTGCTAAGTGTTATACATTATTATTCACGTCCGTGAGTCTTTCAAAAAGTGTTATATATATATATATATATATATATATATATATATATGTATATATATATATATGTATGTATGTATGTATGTATATATATATATATATATATATATATATATATATATATATATATATATAATGTATAACACTTAGCACTAGTGGACACGGACAAAAACACAGAAACACACAAAAAAAAGACTCACTATTTTTCGAATTTTCGGTGGTCGTGACCACCTTTATCAAGGGAGAGAGGGGCAGAACTGAAAGGAATACGAGGCCAGGAGCGATGGATGGAAGGAGAAGGTGGGGAGAGAATTCCGAAGGGACGGGTTTGTAGGGGCAGCGTTAGAAGGGTGGGGAAAATATAGAAGGTGATGGGGGTGGAAGGGGGATGAAAATATAATTGGATCAGGGTAATTAGTGCCTAATGTTGATTCCTGAGTGTACGCATGTTTTCGGATTCTGTTGTTCAGAAGGGATTCGGGATAACCTCGTTTGAAGAGGGAACAGTGTAGACTTGAAAGGAAATTATCAAGGGAATCAGGGTCATTGCAAATTCTGGGTCCTCTTATGGAAAGGGATTAAGGAATGGAGCGTTTTGTGTGATATGGGGTGGCAACTATTGTAGTGTAAGTATTGCTGTTTGTTTGTGGGTTTAATATGTACAGAGGTGTGAAATGTTTGGTTTCTTAGTGTAACGTTTACATCCAGGAAGGTGATTTGGGAGGAAGAAACTGTAGAACTGAAGGAGACAGAGGACGAAGCATTGAGGTCGGAAATGAAAGCTTGCAGAGAATCGGTACCATGTTGCCAGAGGAGGAAGATATCATCGACGTATCTGAGCCACAATAGAGGTTTCAGTGGTTGTTTTGACAGTAATTTCTTCACTGCGAGACCAAGAAAGAATATATATATATATATATATATATATATATATATATATATATATATATATATATATATATTCTCATCGATGACGCGCACCCAGACCATTCTAGTTATCATGAATTTGTATAGATACCGCGCGCCCAGGGCTTCATAGTTATCTTGAATGTGTGTAGAAGCCGCGCATCAAAGTGTGTGTTGGTGTGTGCATACGTATATTGTGTGTAAAAATACATCTATATCCATATGCTAAAAGATGGTAACAACCAATTATTACATGGGATCATGATTGCCAGTAGCTATATCTACCTTAAGTATACAGAAGATTAGAGCCAGGCCAATAATAAGCCAATAGAAACGGCCTTCTTACTTTTTCGCTATGATTCGTAACTCAAAACGAGACATAGGTTTGTGTGCCCTTCTATTTGGAACATAAATTAACTTTCAGCAAATCAAATAAAAGCATAAGAGAATGAATTCATAAGAGTTTTCTTGTTTTATTTGTTTCACTTCGCTTTGCTAGTATCGTCGCTCAGCTGTTCTTGACACCCTTGAAGTTCCCTGGCAGTGCCGCTCATATGGTGATTGATTCAAACCTGAATTATTTTAAGCTTTGTAATATAGTATTTTCTCCAGAAAATTACCAATGGAGAATAAAATCGTATACAGCGATTTTAAGCTAAAAGTCATCAATTTCGTGAAAGGAAATCGCGACACTGCCAGGAAGTATCAATTAATGAATCTTTTGAATCAAAGTTAGTTCTAGTTGGCCTAGGTGAATGATGCCTGGAATGAAAGGCTACCCAGAATCGGGAAGGATTAAAAGAGTGTCTCATGAAGAAATAAGCCGGTATATCATGGAAAGTTGGCAGGGTGTCAGAGAGGCTTGTTTAAGAAATGGATTTGAAAAAGGTTTATGCTATATTTCAACACCAGTTCTTGAAGATGAGGAAGAGTTAACTTCGGAGAGTGAACTACCTACCCTTTCATGGAGTGATCTGCCTACCCTTTCATATGTTTATACGTAAGTGTATATAATACGACGTACTCTACGTATTATTTATTTGGTAGTTGTTTCCATTCAAAAACCTACCTTAACCGGTAGATAATCTAATAATAATGATGGCTCTACGTATACGTGAAGTACTATTTATTAGCATAAAGAAGTACTACGTTTAAGATTAAATGAAATATGGAAATTATGTATTCTTCTTTTTCTCATGAATTTATGAGATGAAATTACTATAAACGTAAAAGATCTCTATGAAATAGGATGCAATTAGAAAGGCATTCTTGAAGACATCTATTTTTGCGAGACTTCTTTAAACTATTGTCTGCACAGATGGATTTTTTCAATTTTCATTACATAACGCGCATCGTCATATTTTTCGAGCATCTGAACATTTTTGAATAGATAACGCGCGCATTATCGATGGGAAAATACGGTAAGTACATGCACATATATTCTTATTTTTTAATTGGGTGATATTTCAAATGAAACTGGAATGAATCAACGATGTTCCATGGGTTGAGATACACGTATGCCAATCCTCATGTGCCCTACCATGGCAATATGTGAACTCTTTTGTATTCAAATTGAAAATGTATTCACTTAAAACTAATGCTTCTTTAGGGGTTTCCATGCTGTGTGTGATGGTGTTGCATCTAATCCAAAGGATTTTCAGGTCTAATAGCAAACCTTCTTGGTGGCTCACGGTTACCTCTTCACACTTCAGTGCCTTAGTGGCAGTGGCAAGCATGCTTTAACTCATGTTCATCGCCCTCTTGTTCAATCTCCTGCGGCAATTACTCTGCAGTAAAACTCAGACAGAAAATGAGAGAATAAGGAGATGAGGGAAAAAGAGCCTAATAGCAATTGCATCAAACATATGAGGTAAGTGAGACACTTACTTAACGTGGCAAAAGGTTAACTTTAAAGCTTCAGCGATATTCGCTAATTTAAATATTAAAAATGTGCATAATGAATAGTTTTTATCTACTAGCAAAAATATTTTAGAGCTAACATATTACATGTTAGCTCTGTGGGAAAATGAGCCTGTAATGATTTCATGATCCATTCAATGGTTTTTTTTATAAATACAAACATTTAGCACCAAAAATAAGTGCTTCTTCAAAGTTGCCCTCAGCTGATTGGTGATCGCCTAAGAGTAGAGAAATAAATATTGAAACATTTAGTTCATCTGGTTACACACCTATTTTATCCAGAAGTGTTAATGTGCAGCCAAAGGTTTATGGCGAAAATATTTGTTTCTGAGCATTGAAATTATCCTGCAAGCCCACTGATGGAATTGTGCAACATTAGTTTGGTGAATTTTATTTGAATGGTGTTTCATCATGAATGTTGTTAAAGAATACTTTGTCTCAATTCTTTCCTGTGCATTACAGAGACAGTAACTCATTAATATTGAATATGAAATGATGTCACCCTCTAAATGAATGTGAAATTTGAGTCAGATGCCAACACATTGCCTCGTAATTTGTTGAGGTTATGATAAAGCAACTCTCAGATTCCCTTCTACAAAAAGATTCCTTTCCTGGTGTGGTGACCATCGTACTTAATTCCCACCCTGAGGGTCCGGGTTCAAATCCCGGCAGTGTTGAATATTTTTCAGTGGTATCTCGCTTCCTACTTGGGGTTGCTTTTTGGAGGGAACTTTGAGTGAGTACGCCGTCCGTCGGATGGGACATAAAGCTGTGGACCCCTTGGCACCTCTCGTGAAGAGTACGCTAATTCCTACGATGGGTTTCTCTCCACCCTTCATCCTTTCCGGTCCATTCCTTAAAGGCTCAAATGACCTCAGCTGTTAGTCCCCTCCCCTAAATACTACTACTACTAAGAATCCTTTCCTTTTCTTTACTTTACATTTTGTTAATTGCTGAAAATGCTAGTTCACAATGATTAGATGCATAATAAGTCTTTTTCAGCAATCCTGGAAAATGTCAAAACACATTTATTCTCAACTCTGTTAAGCACTGTGATAAATTCAATTCCAAACGGAATAGAACTCTCAATTTCAAATTCATATATATCCACAGAAAATTTTCCATAGAAATCAAATCCATATTGTTTTTTCTCTAAATAACGGGATTCCAGTCTTATGGACAGCAGTCATCATATTATCTTCAATGACAGCAATGGAAATTGCAAGTATCTTCCGTATATCTTCAGTATTGCAGTGGATTTTCAGTATATTATGCCTCTTTTTGGTGAGTTCAGTTCTTTTTTTTTCAAAACAGGAACTAGCCCCAATGCCCTGAAGTTTGAATTTCACATACCATTGGGTTTAGTACTGGGTGATCTCTAACATCACCTACCAAACCAACCTTTGGGTTGATTACTGTGTGTATAGTTCATATATATATATATATATAAAATGGTTCTAATGAAAGCAATTTCCTGTGGCTCCCTTGACTACATATCATATCTAATATAATGGATGAAGTCAGATTGGCCTTTCCTATAGTCTTTTTCTTTTAATTTGAATCGTGTATTTTGGGTAACTCAGATAAACAGTGGAATATTTCGCTGATCCTCTCACGGCATCCTCCTTGGCTTACTTTCCAGGGAGTGACCATATTCGTACCATATGGAATCAGGATTGATGAGTCCATTTGATTCTGTAAGTGGTCAGTACCATATCCATCCCTTCATATTGACGATCAGAGATGGGCGACAGTATTATTTGTTCAAAATGGCAGAGTGTCGGAGAGGGCCATCCTGGGACCACGGTGGGTGAAGTCCATGGGACCTCAATACTTTAAAAAAAAACCCTCCTTCTACTCCATCAAGCTTGGTGAGGAGTGTTTATTTTTTTTCAAATAATTTGATTTAAAGCATTTCATAGCTAATTACATAATATTTAGGCTTTGTTATGTTATGATAACTTTTTGACCTCTGACACCCACCTCTCTCTTGGCTTAGCATTTCTGACAATGGATTTCTTCAGTGTCACCATTTATTTACTTCTTCCCATACTCTAAATAAACCAGCTACAGACATAAGTCAGACATGGCAATTCTATCATTTGCCATGGATTTTTTTTCAAATTCTTGAGGGAATTGCCATGAGGATTTGAATGAAGGTATATATGAAGAGGATTTTGATGAAGGCATATGAAGAGGATTTTCAATCCTTTACATATATGCCTTCATGGAAAAAATTACAAAAACGTTTTCTGGTCCTCAGAAAATCAATTAATATAAAATTCTTTCAATAGCATGGAAAAGAATTTTGCTAGATTTTCTGATCCCATTGAATTTCAAGTTCCCATTTTTCTACCATCAAAATGTCCCATTGGCATGCAAGTGGGGCCCTCTCTTCACTTGTCTTCACCTCTGGCCTTCATTTCACTCAGCTTCTTTCCATGAGTAGGTTCACTAGCTGTGCAGTGGCATACTCTATCTTGTAAACCCCCAAACCATTTGAAATGCATTTGTTCCTTATCTCCTGCCGAGAGTGAATCACTATGACTTTCATTTTTTACCATAAATAAATTATAGCAACTTGAGAGGACTGGCAGTGAAGAATTCTATCATTTGCCATAGATTTTTTTCCAAATTCTTGGGGGAGTTGCCATGAGAATTTGAATGAAGGTATATATGAAGAGGATTTTGATGAAGGCATATATGAAGAGGATTTTCATGAAGGCATATATGCAGAGGATTTCCATGAAGGCATATATGAAGAGGATTTCCATGAAGGCATATATGAAGAGGATTTCCATGAAGGCATATATGAAGAGGATTTCCATGAAGGCATATATGAAGAGGATATCCATGAAGGCATATATGAAGAGGATTTCCATGAAGGCATATATATAGAGGATTTCAATGAAGGCATATATGAAGAGGATTTCCATGAAGGCATATATGAAGAGGATTTCCATGAAGGCATATATGAAGAGGATTTCCATGAAGGCATATATGAAGAGGATTTCCATGAAGGCATATATGAAGAGGATTTCCATGAAGGCATATATGAAGAGGATTTCCATGATGGCATATATGAAGAGGATATGCATGAAGGCATATATGAAGAGGATTTCAATGAAGGCATATATGAAGAGGATTTTGATGAAGGTTTATATGAAGATGATTCGAATTGGTAATGTTTGTAGAAAATTTCAAAAATATGGCATTGGTATATTTGGTTAATAATTAACTCAGGTCACAAATGGAGAGTGCAGCGCTTTGAGTTATCATTTTAAAAATGGATTTGTGCAATACCTTTAATGTGGCAATTTTTTTGAAACCTGACAATTTCAGCTGAACATTTCTATTCAGGCTATTGATTTAACAATAATGTCATGGTTTAGCTAAGTAAATGATAATGATTTAGTGGAATATTTCAAAGTTTCACTCCCTATCTATTTCGTGTAATTATAATTGATAGCATTTAAAACAATTGTGTTACTGAAAGATAAGTAAATTAAGTATCTACTCAAGAAAATTCTTTATTACTTTCAAATTTTTTAATGCTCTAACTTTTTATCCATACAAGTAATTTTCTTACCAAACCATCAGATTGTTAAAAATAGATCTAGAGAATTCCTGTTCAGTGTGGAAAAATTTGTTCAATAGCTAATTTCATTGCTCATTTTCTATGTACTTGTAAAAAGTTGATTTAAATTACCAATAAATTGCAAGCAATATTTTTACTCCTATAACGTTTGCATGGATTTGATAAAATATTTATTTCATGGAAAATGTTTTTTGTTCATTTAAAGCAAGCTGTTCTAAATTAGGTAAGGTGAGAAATATTTGATTATAAGCAGACATGTATGCGTACCTAATTTATACAGTGGCACTAGAATGTCATTCTTTTGTCGCCACAGTAAATTTTCATTGAAATGTTTCTCCATTGCTGTTCTTATATCTGTGAAGTAAACCTGCCTTCCTTTTTTAAAACATTTTGTTATGTTGATTCATATCTATGCAATATACCTTTGAACTGCAAGGGTTTATCATAAATGGTGTTGTATATCCAGCAAATCTTGAATTTATGTCCTATGGTAGAAGTAAATTATGGCTTTACTCTATAGTATGGGATATACTTCCCTCAAAATATGTGTATTCATTGTAAAGACACTAAACTTTTCAATTTTCACGGACATCTTTTATTCATTGATTCAATCCATTGGCATATAGGTGTCGCAAAAAATTGTTTATGCCAAAGTTTTTGGCTCCTATATCAAATTATGTAGTGATGAAGTGTTTTTCTTTTCAGTTTTTGACAAGGCATGTCCATTTTGGGATGACATTTAAGGGAAATAGCATATTTCTTACACTTTTCATCAGTCTATTTTCCAAATGTTTTAGTCCGTGTATGCATACGTGTGTGGGTCGCGGTAGTCCAGGTGTAGAGCATTAGACTACTGACCAGAAGGCCCGGGTTCGATTCCTGGACAAGCTTCTCTGGGCACCTGCAGCTTCACTCAAGCTGTGTGATTTCTCGGGCACCAGATCTTCCTTGGAAACCATAATCGACGCAAGGACTGGTCCCCTACCCTGATGTGTGATTTTCGCAAGCCGTCGGGCTTAGTACTGGGTGAACTCTATGAAACCAACCTTCTGGTTGATTACTGTGTTTATGGTTTTTTTAATACACATGTATGTGTATATATCTTTATATATATGTTTACCGCACACACACACAAGCTTCTCAAGAGCAGCACTGGATCCCTATAAATCTGTCTTCCATTGTATATATTTCATTGTGTCTTTTGCTACTAATATTACTAAATCTTGTGATTCATATTATATCTATTGCTATCACTTTTGATATATTTTTAAAATGTTTAATATTTATCATAATTTAGTCCATTGTAATTGATTGTTGTTTAATGGACATTTTGAGTGATAAATAAACAGATTACACTGCTTTGAATTCTTTATTGTAGCTCATAAAATCATTTGAAATGATTATTTACATAGGCTAATGTTGATAGTTGTATCAGTGAATTTTTCTCTTTGTGGAAAGCCACATAACATTTCAAAACAATAAGAATTAATTCCCCTAATGGAATCAGTTAAAACATGTCCAATGGTGAGGTAAAATTCTACTGTAGAGGAAGTAACTAATCTATTGCTTCTGATATTTCTTTGATTTCCATGCAGGTAGGATCATGTTTCCCTATCCTTGAGCAGATATTAAATTAAGGGCATTCAGGAGGCTTATTCTCTGGCTCTAAGTCACCCTATGCTATTCTTCAATTGACATCACAAGTTATTCACTAAAAGCACTAGGTGATAGCATCAGTAACGATCAATGCCATTCTGATGCCATAGAATGATTTGGAAAGAGTGAAGTTAATGCCTTCAACATGAAGGTTCAAGTTTTGAATTTCTGTCCAATCAATCGCAGATACTCTCTCCTCAGCCATAAATTATAGTTCAAGCAAAAGTAGCTTTTGTATAAAATGCCATTTTGCTAAATTTAAAAAAGTAATTGAATTCAAATACATTCGACTAAAATATCAAATGATTACATTATGTAGCTATATTCTGTCAAGTAATACAAACTAATTTTGTTCAATTAAGATTTGTCAAATAATCTTGTGTGGTAATAACTATGTAATTTGGCATGACGTATGGAATTCTTTTATTAAGTGCAGTTATGGGTTGTGATTACATTACCATTTTGATGTGTGTGCTGAAGGTTTTGTCCATTGTTTGAGTTCTCTGAGAATACTGAAGTCTGTGACAGAGGTGAGAATGTGAGGTAAGCAAGGAATGAGAAAGAAAAGGATTAGGATGTTGGACAAGATGAAAGAAGTATGTGCCATGGAAGAGAAGCTTATTATAGTGGTGGATGCCGGGTTGTTTTAGTAAAAGAGGTAAGTAAATGCAACATGGTAACATTATCTAGACTTTGTACACCCAAAATTTTACCTATACCATTGGACTATCATTAACACCAGATCCCTATGAGAAATCAAAGGAGAATGTTTCTCAAAGGCTGCTGCTGTACATTAAATATTATTATTGTCTGCAGACTAGTCATTCACAAGGTTTTTGGTTTTCCTATCCCTCCCTTATTCTGAAGAGCCAAAGGTGTTTTACCTGTGGTGGGTTTTGCTACAGTGTTCTGATTTAAACCATTCCAATTATGCACAATAACCTGTCAAATAGACTTTGCTGCCATAATGTATCAAATCATTAGGCCCATTGCCTAAAAGAAATATGACATACCAACTACAGTTCTGCCTGGTCAACTAAATTAAATCATCCCGTTCTTGGAGTAAAGGCCTTCGTTCCAGATGGATTTGATGAATAAATGCATGGGATGTTCTTGAAATTATTTTTCCCTAGTTTCCAAGTAAGTGTTATGACATCCCTGCTCATCACTGAATAATGGACCCCTAATGCAATGCATACTCAAGTAAGTATTATCAGTGTGTAATCTATAAGTCATTTATGTCTAGTCATAATAAATTATATAAGTATTCAGTACAACAACCATTTCCTACACCAAAAGTAGCATCTTAATAGCTTTAATGTAGAAAATTTTATAGTCAGGGTAAATTTGTCATATTCTCCAGTTGGATAAGGTATCATTCTAAAGCTCTACATGAATGAGGTCAAAATGTATTGTTTTCAGTTAAAGAAATCCTAAAAAGTTGTTAAGTTTTCCTCCCCTTTGATCACCAATTGCAAATTTAAAGCAATTCTCAAATGGTTGGCTTGATACCATATCCTCCATACAGGGAGGTTAAGCAGGAAAATAGGAATGGACCTCTTTGAAGAATGATGCTGAAAATTGAACATTCATATTTTAGCCTACATTCAACTTCTCCAGAGGTTTTGCAGAATGTGATCCTTAACCTGAAAGGATGACTGGGTAATTAGGTTAAAGGTTCCTTAAAAATATATTTTTTTTATTTTATAAGAATCATTGCATATAAACCAAGGCATAAAATATTAAGTCTTATGGTAAAAAAGCATTTAAATGTCAAATAAATTCATCATTAAGCATTCAGGAAATGAGTTAGATAGGAAATCAACTCAAAGATAGCGATTTCGAGAATAGCGCATCGTTAAAAAAATATACTACCGAGAATCATATTACACTATTAAGGGCTTTAAGCAAAATAAACATTCACATGTTTCTTTTAAAATCCGGTCCAAAATTTTTAATTTGTAAATCGCACATCACAATTGAGGAAGAGATATCCACCATCGTAGAGGATCCACTGCACAAGTGACGTAAAAGCGACCTTTACAAAAACTCGTTGATTTTATCACGGTTGATTAAAACGCAAAAGAAATTACCATTGAGTCCAACAAAATTTCATTAAAAATTTAAGTTCTCCGTTGTATACAATTATAAACTTTTACACGGATACAATCCCGGCTAATAATCATTAGTTATAAAAAGTATAACTCCAGCAATTGATTTTGTACAAGAAGGTTGACTTTTCGTCTTTGATGTCCATGCAGTACGGCGTCCAAAAAAGTACCAACAGATATATAAACAAAAAACCAATGACAATCGCAAAGCGTGTTGAATCAAAGTTAATTAGTAGACGGATTATTCGGGCTGACATTTTTTTTTTCAGCGTGAGCCTCATTATGGTTTAATAATAACCAAGTATATGGAAATAGTTAGTGACTGTCATCTTGCAGGGCGAAAACTACCAAAGAACGATTAAAATTTGATAAAGATCTACATAAGTACTGATCATTACGTAAAAGAGAAAATAATGACCGATAAGCAACCTAATGCTTCAACTCATCAATTATAAAATAATTAAAATTATTCTCCTAGAATTGGGCGGTCATCCTGTGGCCCCCCTTCTCTAAAACTGAATTTGTTAATGACAATTAAGTAATACGTTTATCTAAATGCTCTGAAATAAGGTGGACAGTTTTAAAAAAAGAAATGAAAATGTATTAAATAAAAAAATTACGTGTAAATGCAACAGCGCTTCTTGGACAGTATGCGCCTATGGCATGTTTCAGAGAAGACGAGGAAGCAGACGACAAAGGTGAAACTAAAGAAGTTCAGCCGCTATAGATAGTATGAATATAGACACCTTTTATTGGTATATATAGTGTCTATAGATAGATATTATCTTAATAAATTGAATCAGTTTAAAGATAGATAGTATTAAAAGAATAAAAATATTAACAATGGAGAGAATTTTATGGTATTGGAGATATTTATTCGTGGAAACCATAATTCTAATCTATCGACTAATTTGTAATTTAATATTCGCATTTAGCGAGATTTATTTTTTTTACCATGGGAGTAAAAATCCTTTAATGTAGATATTATTAAAACGCATGATTATTATCATTTTTTCAGTCAAAATCGTAGGAAAAACTCCCATTAAATAATAACAATAACTAAAAAAATTTTAAAAACTTGAAATCGAATCGTGTTTAAATTGATTTACGAAAACTTTCGTCTATCAGCTTAAAACAATGAAAATATAGCAACATATTACTTATAACAGAGACCTCATTGACGATTTGGCAATAAACATTAAGAGAAATGCGGAAACGGAAGCGCTAAAAAGCATCAGACTTGCGCAGCATAGCCAGAAATCGGGATTTTCGGAAAGTTCTATCCGGCGAACATAACATGCCAGGAGGTATCCTCGTAGAAGGTTCCACTTGACTCCGACTCCTGATACCGCGGGAATTATCCCACTCCACTCCAGCATTCCGTTCATGGCTTATTGGCCCGTTGCTCAAGTGGGCGGACCGTCGTGAGACCCCGGGACAACCTAGCCAATCATAATTTTTCGCCGCGTTCTAGACTGGAGTGTGGGGGGATATCACAGGATTGGCCGGCACACTTTAATTCTGCCATCGACTCCGCCTCTCCTGTTCCTTTGGCCAATGGGGTACCTCCGGGACACGAACGAGGGAGGAGGGTAAATAGACCAAGGCAGTAGGAGTCAAGTGGGACATTCTACGAGGATACCTCCTTGCATGTGATGTTCGCCGGATACCAAACTTCTGTAAAGCCGGATTTTTCGGATGCCCTGCGTCGCCTGCTTTGCGTTCTTCTCGTTAGCGCCTAAACAGCGCATCCCGCCCAAAGGAATTTGGTTGTATTTTAAGTTATTTCATTTTTTTAATTGATCTTTATTATTGACTCACCTTTAATGAAAAAAAATTTACTAAAATTAAGGGTTTTTCGGGCGAAAAGTAAACAGGATTCTGCAACTTCCAGCACGTGCTCTACAATTGTTTCAATTATTAAAACCGTGATGAATTTGACACGTTTCAAGACCATAAATTGACGAACTTGAATAGTTTTATGGCTTGAAGTAATGGTTTATTCCAACTGGAAATTAAAATTTTACTACTAACATCGCAAATTTGCCATGGCGCACCGTCGTTTCAGTCTTATGTAAATATAGATTCTTTATTTGGACTTCCTACTATGTCTGGAATTTCTTCTCTTCCCGTTTTTCAGTTGTGCATCCACATTAGTGGTGCACAATTACTTTAATAACAACGTACAAAACCTATCTCTCTGGTTCTTGAGCGGGTTAGGCCTTAGGGCTTTCCTCTTATTCCGCGAGTTAGTTTGCGTCAAATTTCGGAACCTTTATATTACTATCTCATGGTCAGGTATGCCTAGTTAAGGCAGACCCGTGGAGTGATTACCTTGAGTGAAACAAAATTTCTATCACATTTCTGTTTTCTTCCAATGAACAATTAATAAACATTTTTGCATTAGATTTCTCTCTTGCCTGCAATTCAATGGTTGACAAAGGTATGCCAACCTATAAGTAGTACTGAGGTGTATTTCATGAGTTGGGGAATAAAAATTATTATTGCAATAGCCTTATATCTAAGAGCAATTTAATATTTTTTTTAGAATAACACTAAAGGATAATTCTATCTTTTTTAAATGGGACAGTCTTCTCTACCTTCAAGTTATTTTCCAGTTCAAAAAGCACCAATTTTTCAATTGTTTACAAAATTTAATATATTTGAATTAGTATGGAATAAGTCCGACCTATCTTTCCTTTTACCAATATTTACCAGTATGCGTAGATTTCTCTATAAAAGTAGAAACAGTATACGTACATTATTAATTCACTCCTTAACTTACAACCCAAGTATCCTTTTATGGTGAGAATCCTTTCTGCACAAATATTAAGAAAGTTCTAATACAACTAGCAAAAATCAAAATTTTCACTATGTTTTTTTTGTGACATCCAGTGGGTGACTAGCTGCAATTTGCCCGAATCTTTCATGCAAATACTGAACCACTCCAAATGCAATTTGTTTAGTAGTAATATGGACATAAACATAACACGCAGTTAATTTGCAAAAGAAATTTGAAGGTAGAGCACAAATGTAATGTGAATAGACTGAAATGTGAAGTAAATCGTATACTTGATACTTATAAAATTTATTATCTTCTCATGAATACAAACATGATTTATAGCCCAAGTAGTAGACTGCCTGCAGCCTGAGCGCAGAAGGGTCTCGGCTCGAGCCTGCCCGGAGCCGCCGTCGGTGAAGATCTTAGTGGTAGTAGCTATGGCTAGGACCAAGGCTTTTCATAGGGGAATCCTCCTTCTCAACAGAATACGGGAGGGCAAGGAGAGTAAAAAAATAAAAATAAATCATGTGGATGATCAGAGCAGTCATTGAATACACCAACATCTGGGTAGAGCCTCCAATGAACATTCTCCAAAGTCCATTCTCTTGAGGTTTGGTGCCTCCTCTAAAATTATTCTCACTTATTTAAATGGCGCCCTTCATCCTCTCCTCCCCACTCATGTCCCCTGGCAGCCAGGTGGTTTATCCCGATGCTTATTCCTGTAAAAGATAAGGTCTTCCATACTAAACGTTAACCTTTGTTAATTTTATTAATTTCTTTCTGTGAATTTCTCGAATTCAGGCCCTTCAATAACAAAGTAGAAACCTCTTTTGGGTAAATGGTTGTGGTATCACTCCAAAATGACACAGCTGCGAGAAAATCCGAGATGTCCTTCGAGTTTCCTAAAATCCTTCCTTTTTTTTAATAGCCTTTGAGCAACCGAGTGTGGAATAATCCCTCGCATATTCAGTTTGTATGCTGGGGAATGGATCCTGGAGTATATTTTTTTAAATCAATTGGTCTATACCAATTTTCACCATGGGGATAGAGCATAATTATTAATGGGTGCATTTGGTTATTTGGCTAAATGCTGTTAATACGCACCTAATTGAATTTAGGTTTTCGAATCGGAAATGTAATTCTGGTCACGTGAATATGAGTACTATTAATCGGCTCTCCTGTGATTTCCGTTTCGTTTTTTATGATAGCTGGTCATCATCGAAAATGATACTATGGAATAAGATATGTATCATGTAATTTTTATCTAAAAGAAATTTGGTGCTGCGGAAATTATAATTATCACTTAATGCATTATATGAAGAATGTTACATATGCCCTGCGAGACTAAATGTGGAACGAAAGGTTATCATGTAGCACAGAAATACCACTGAATTATCAATTTCTACGAAAAACAGATACTGTACATAGAAAACATGGGAGGGACTGATGAAAAGTATTTACTTTCGTGTGATATAACTCCAGGGATCTGTTGTTTAAGTGCACTAATTGTTTTTTGTTGTACCTCAATATTACAAAGAGATTCAGGAATGATTCTACCTTCTTCTCTCATAAATTTCACGAAACGATTGTTAGGATATATAAGATAATATTAGTTTTTAGGATATGTAAGATAACAAACCTTTATCACCAGCCAGGTTAGTCTAAGTACATTTTTCAAAGTCATCACAAGTGAATGTTTTGAAGGATCTTTCGAAAAAGTAGCCACTATCGTTTTGATAACCATTTTTCCTTTTACTAAAAATTATGTGCATCAACATATTCATATTTATGTGACTTGACAAACGAGAAATGGTGATGTCTTTAGCGCTTCATTCAATCGCAGTTAGTGCCAAAGAACACTGATTTCTAAGAATTTACCACCGTTCGAAAACTTTCCAGACCTATTCTGAAATCCCAAACTGCCATTATACTGCCGAATTACGTGAATTCTACTCTGGTACGTACTCAGAGCGTAATTTGGCTGTATACCGGAGGAAAATGGAAGTAGCAGAAGAGGCATTAGTAGAAGAAATGTATAAAAAGAGACGTTTCAGGCGTGATATGGTGGAATATCATGATTAATTAAAAATAGCAATTTTCCACAAAAATAAAATTTAATGCGACCGGTTTCAATGTTACTACATCATCATCAGGTGATAGTTAAACCTCAGAGTCCAGTATATATATGATTAAAGGCAAGTAAGGGGAGGGTGGAGGAAAAGAGGGGAAGAGGGGGGAAGGTGGAAGGCAGAATGGGTGACTATGTGAGTGGGGTGGGGGGAAGAGGGTTGGGGAAGACAAGGTGCAAAGACCCTAGGAGTCCGGAGAGCGCGTCGTGGCCGAATGGAGGGGGGTGTCTCGTTGAGGGTGTCCCACGGTGCGCCGCAAAGCTCTTCGGGCCGCGGGGGAAGAGGACGGGATCGGGGGTTTTTCCCTATGGTCGTGGTCTGGGAACAAGGTATCAATACACAAATAAGCACTGAGTTGAAGGGTAAAGATTGGGATCACTGTATAGTTTTAAGGGGGCGCCCTAGCGAGGTTTTAGGGAAAGGGTGTAGGAGGGAATGTTATCACTAGCACATGCCGAATAGGGGGGGGGTTGGATTGTCCCGCAGCGGTGAACCTTCCCTCCTCGTCCTTGAGGAAAGGGGTGGGGACTCGGGGTTTCCCACTTGTCCGGGAAAGCATGGTCTCCGTCTGCAGAGGGGGGGGGAAAGGAAGGAAATATCCAATGAGAAGGGGCAAGGGATCACTGGTCACATGTACGTCTTGGGAAGGTGATGGAGAGGAGGGGGGAGGGTGAAGATAAAAATTGGACTTCGTTGATCAGCTCCAAGTCCTTGCGATGTAAGATTTCCAGCTGTTCCATGGCATCCAGCTTCCTTCCTTTTTCCAAATTGTGAAGCACTTTGAATTCGAAATTGCTGAAATGGTTAGAATCGAGAAGATGTTTGGCAAATAAAGAGTTGGTATGACCTGTTATGTAGCCTTTCCTATGTTCCCCGATACGTGTCGAAAAACTCCTGCCAGTCTGACCAATGTAAATGGCCCCACAATCACACCGAATTTCATATACACCACTTTTGGTGTTGCAGTCTATAGGATATCCTATAGACTGCAACAAGCTAGCGGGACAATCCAACCCCCCCCCCCTATTCGGCATGTGCTAGTGATAACATTCCCTCCTACACCCTTTCCCTAAAACCTCGCTAGGGCGCCCCCTTAAAACTATACAGTGATCCCAATCTTTACCCTTCAACTCAGTGCTTATTTGTGTATTGATACCTTGTTCCCAGACCACGACCATAGGGAAAAACCCCCGATCCCGTCCTCTTCCCCCGCGGCCCGAAGAGCTTTGCGGCGCACCGTGGGACACCCTCAACGAGACACCCCCCTCCATTCGGCCACGACGCGCTCTCCGGACTCCTAGGGTTTTTGCACCTTGTCTTCCCCAACCCTCTTCCCCCCACCCCACTCACATAGTCACCCATTCTGCCTTCCACCTTCCCCCCTCTTCCCCTCTTTTCCTCCACCCTCCCCTTACTTGCCTTTAATCATATATATACTGGACTCTGAGGTTTAACTATCACCTGATGATGATGTAGTAACATTGAAACCGGTCGCATTAAATTTTATTTTTGTGGAAAATTGCTATTTTTAATTAATAGAAGAAATGTGTTGGCAGAAGAGACACATGCAAGAAGGAGGTAAGTGCGCTGCATATAGTCATAAAAAATTAGTTAAGGATGTGGAGCAGTGAGAACTGGATTCAAAACCTGGTCTTTGAGATAAAAAGTGGAGGCTCTTGAAGTGTGGGTATAGAGAAGAATGGAGTAAATTTTTAAGAGAAACAGGGGTAGGACAGACAACCAAGTTTTAAATATGGTAGAAAAAGAGGAAATTGCAAATGTGTAAATCTGGAAGGGACACAAACATTGGGCCGGGAGTGCTTTCTTCCTTCGGTTGTCCTATCCGATTTTCTCCTAAAGATTTCTTCCCGTGGAGCAGGAAGAATCCTTTCGGTAACTCCATACATTGGGCAATCTGAAGAAAGTAGCTCGTCGAAGTAATCACAGTATACCATGTTATATCATGGTATACCATTGTACGCGCTTCCAGTGAGAGCATCCACTTCGCGAACCAAAGGTTGCATATCAGATGTCATCAACAGTTCGAGAACTGGAAAAAGCAATTCTGAATGTCTATGGAAAACACTTTAGCAATGTTTAAAAGACATCAATTCTTATTCTATTTAATTTTTGTTCTTCTTCCTTTTCTCAGATTTTACTCGAAAAAGCTGAGCATAGCTTCAGAAGTGACTTGAATGATAGGTTCGGAGGAATGGATTAGGATAGGACTCCGTAGTAAATCGTTGAATAAATTTTACCATTTTCTAATTGCACTACTTTATCATGTTTTTATCCTAAATCCCCCTCCCCGGACTACAACCTTGACGTGATGGAAGGGCTTGTGCGTTCCGATGACCCCTAGAGCTGTGCTGGCGGGAGTAATAATAATTGCTCCTGGTAGGGTCACCCATGCCAGATAGGTCGAAGGTTAGGAGCCAGACGAAAGGTAGTCCACGCAGCGTCTGTTCCTCAGTGTGGCGGCTGCAATGGCGTCTGCCCCAGTGGGGCGGCCAGTAAGTGATGGTGTCACGTTAAAAACACTATTGAGGAAGGCAACGGGAAACCACCTCAATTATCATTCCCTAGAAAAATATGATGGACAAAACAAAGATTTTGAGTCCTGGCAACCACGGGGCTTGGCCCAATCGGCCGTGTGTCGTGCCCGGCAGCGGGGGAGGCAAGGCTTCCGCGGTCGTCATCCCACGAAACCCTTGCAGGAAAAAACCAGCGGCAGCAGGACTAAAGACGCAGTAGAAGAAGACCAAATTAGTTAGAATGGGAACGTGGAATGTTAGGACAATGATGAGAACGGGGAAATTGGAGAATGTTAAGCGAGAGATGGAAAGGGGAAATATAGATATTTTAGGTCTATGCTAGGTGAGATGGAAGGATAGCGGGGATTACTGGAGTGATAAGTATAGAATAATATACAGCGGCGGGGACGAGAGCCAACAAGGGGTTGCCATAGTATTAAATGAAGAGGTAGGAAGAAGCGTAGTCAACATAGAGCAGGTAACGGATAGAATACTACTAGTAGAAATAAAAGCAGAACCGACGAACTTGGTTATTATTCAGGCATATATGCCACCTAGCAACCATAAAGAAGAAGAGGTCGATAGGATATACGATCAGTTAGAGGAAATAATCGCAGGTGTTCCTGCAGGGAAACATTTGATAGTGATGGGGGATTGGAATGCGACGGTAGGCGAAGGAAGAGATGGTGACGAGGTCGGGGACTACGGTTTAGGTACTAGGAATGACCGCGGGGAGAAAGCAGTTGAGTTTTGCAGGGGTTAGTCATCACCAACACTTGGTTTAGACACCACAAAAGACGCAGGTATACATGGAAAATGCCAGGTGACTCAGGAAGATATCAGCTAGATTATATCCTGGTTAGACACAGGTTTAGAAACAGTGTGATAAATTCCCACAGCTTCCCGGGAGCGGATGCGGACTCAGACCACAATTTATTTGCCATGAAATGTAGCGTCCGTTTCAAAAAGATAATGCAGGGGCGGCGAGTAAGAAAATGGAATGTAGAAGCATGAAATGGTTTGAAAAGGAAGGAATACAAACAGGCGGTAGAGGAAACCATGGAGGATGGTAAAGAGCTAAGTACCATCGAAGAAAAATGGAAAAGTATCAAGAAAGGGTTGTCTAAAGCCGCAAAAGACACTATTGGAACCGTTAACGCTTAAATGACTAGGAAACCATGGATCACGGATGAGATGATTACGAAGATGGATGAGCGGCGAAAATGGAAGAATGTAAATACAAAATAAGGCAAAATGAAGTACAAAGAATTAAACAATAAATTGAGGCGGGCAACAAATAAAGCAAAAGAAACATGGTGGAAGACGCAGTGCGAGGATATGGAAAGTCTGCAGAGGAAGGGTGAAATCGGTGCGGTGTACAGCAAAGTTAAATCTTTATCGGGAAGTAAGAAAGGGGGATCAACGATAGCAGTTAGAGACAAGGCGGGTAAGGTAATAGTTGACGCAGGAAATATCCAAGAGAGATGGAAGGAGTATATAGAAGAACTGTATAGTAAAGAACTTCGACCAACAAAGTTAGACATCGAAAAGAATATGACGTAGAGGAAGATAGCTTAGGTCCAGGCATACTAGACAATAAGATAGAAAGGGCATTAAGGGAGATGAAACTAAATAAGGCCGTGGGGGTGGATAACATTCCCGCGGAACTTTTAAAATACTTAGGAAAATGCGGGAGTAAGAGTAACCCATAGAAGTGTATGTGTTGATCCGTAGTATTTATGAGGAAGGTATCTGGCCGGAAGACTTTCTGCGATCAGTTTTAGTTCCTATTCCGAAAAAGGTAAAGGCTACATCTTGTGAGGACTACAGGACGATAAGTTTGATATCCCACGCTGCT
Source organism: Hetaerina americana (assembly GCF_022747635.1). Lineage (NCBI taxonomy): Eukaryota > Metazoa > Arthropoda > Insecta > Odonata > Calopterygidae > Hetaerina > Hetaerina americana. Next base: position 59,340,644 of record NW_027287538.1, read on the forward strand.
AAAGTTGTTTTCAGGATCATAAACAAAAGGATAGAAAGTAGAGCACATGATTACTTAGGCGATGATTAGTTTGGGTTTAGGAAGGGGAGAGGTACGCGTGATGCCATTGCAGTAATGAGATCATTAATCGAGAGGAATATAGAACACAACCAGGAGGTATTTGCCTGTTTCGTAGATTTCGAAAAAGCGTTTGATAGAGTGAATTGGGAAAAACTAATGAGTATATTGCAGAAAATAGGAATAGATTGGAGGGAAAGGAGGCTAATCCGCAACCTGTACATGTCACAGACTGCTCAGGTGCGAGTGGGGAACGGGGAGTCCGGTTGGGCAGTGTTAGGAAGAGGTGTAAGGCAGGGTTGCCCATTATCACCGTTACCGTTCAACCTGTATGCAGAGGAAATGATTAAAGAGGCATGGGAAGAACTGGAGGTAGGAATGAAAGTGTGCGGGGAATTCGTAAAATCAGTTCGGTTTGCTGATGACCAAGCTTTAGTTTGTCAGTCAGCCCAGGGGCTGCAAGCATTGCCTAGTGAATGGGAAATTCAGTGGGACAGGTATGGGATGAAAATCAATATTAATAAAACAAAGGTTATGCGATTTTCTAGAAAGAAAAAGGCTAAGCTTAACATTAAAATAGAAGAGCAAAAACTAGAGCAGGTAGAACTGTTTACGTATCTCGGCAGTGTTTTGGACTAACACGGTCAAAGTAGTAAGGACGTAAGGAGAAGAATTGCGCTAGGCAAAGAGGCTTTCACAAGGAGGAGGGAGTTGATGACGGGGACGTTGGGCAAGGATGTTAAGAAAAGACTCGTAAAAACTTTGATATGAACTTTGGTACGGCGCGGAAACGTGGTCATTGAAGCAGGAGGATAGACGTAGATTGGAGGCTTTTGAAATGTGGGTGTGGAGAAGAATGGAGAAGGTGAAATGGACAGAGAAGAAAACAAACGAGGAAGCACTTGTATGGTGGGCGAAGAGAGGGAGGCAGGAGGCCTATGGAGGCAGGGAAAGGGGCTGAAAGGGGCATTGACCGGCAGCGGGATGTTGAAGACCGTAATTGAGGGGAGAATGTTAGGCACACGTGGAAAGGGAAGGAACAGGATAGGGATGTTGGACGGGATGAAGGGAGGAAGGAAGTACTCAGAGGTGAAGAGGGGCCTGATGTAGAGTAGGATGCTGTGTTTTGCTAGGGGTCACAGCTTATTTAATTAGTAATTATGTCCATCCAAAAACCTACCTTAACCGGTAGATTACCTAACAAAAAATCCTAAATCCAATTAGAGTCAAACTCCACCTTAAATGCAGTTCCTTTTCCCATGTACTCAGACAAACATTTTCAAATTGTCGATTCCTCTCTCACCCCCCCCCCCCCCCGTGCCTCCCTCTCGAAAAGTAAACTGGTGGTCACTTTTTCCCTAGTCGATCTTGTAATTGAGTTTGCAGAAGTAGATTCATCCCTTCAGAGGCATTTATTCTAAGATCTCAGAATGCTTTGAAGCTGATCTACTAATCAGTAAAATGATTGACAAATCATTATAAGCTATTTAAAATTCAACTTATTTTGTGAGTGTGGTATGGATAATGCTTTAATGATGTTAATATGGTCTAATCAGCTTTGAAGATCGCTGTAAGAATGATCCAGACTAACACTTTTTATGCTCTTCATTGCGATAATTTAGAAGGGTAGTTTTACTTGCATCTGTCGAATGATAGAAAATAGAATTCCTTACACAACTAAAAAAACGGTAATAAGCTATATTTCGAAGATGATCGGACATCTATCCCTGATTCACCCCATGCTCTGAAGATTCTACACTAGGTGTTAAGGTAGTTTTACGTGGGATTTCGTCTTAAAGCAGTTTTCCCCCAAATGTCCGCTTTCTCTTTGCCGGATCTTCTTCCCGTAATCAACGGCTTCTGCCATTTAAGAACGCGAAAGCAAATGACCTCCATACTCCTGTTATTGTATTCTGCTCGGCGTACACTCTCTTGTGTTGCCAACGGCATAAATTAGAATAGGTTAAGGTGAGGAAGGTAGTGAGTTGTACGAAGATAGTCTCAGTGGAGCGAAGAATCGGACGGCAGATCACAGTTTAAAAAGGGCAGAAGAAAGGCCGCACGTGGAGGGGTGGGGCGATCCCGCATGCGTTATCTTGCCAACCTTCTTCTCCTTACAATAAGCGACGGGGCCTGCTTTTCGGTTTCCTCTCGTCCCTCGCTTGCTCGTCTCCCCCTCTTAATCCTCTTTGCAATAGCTGTTCACACTATGAGTTTGCCTTTGCATTGAGGTCCGAGTACGGCTTCACAGAGGTTAAATGGAGACAGCACCCTTCCGCCCGAGTTTACCTAATACCACGTGAAGCCCAATGCAGTCGGGCATGATCGCACACCATTTAGACGGCTGCGGTGAACGATTCGTACGAAACCCAAAAGTTGAATATGTTTAAAGTCCTGCAAATCGTTCCGTCAAAACACGCCACCGACCCATCCCCTAATGCTGAGGAGGGGAGGGAATAGCAGTCGCTCCCCGCAAGGTACTCAAACCCCAGTCCAACAGGTCCGACTACGCACTCGATGATACCCTTCGAGTCTTCCTAGTACTTTCGGTAATTCGTAGGGAGCAGTATCAGGGGGTATCTACAAATCCTAAGATTCCGAGAAAACTTCATTTTAATGTTGCAGAGTCCTTCGACGTAAGTCTATTCCTTTGAACTTATGATGCAGTCGATTCAATAGAGTGGTGGAAATAAGTGTTTTGCAGCTTTATTAAATGCTGGTAAAAAAATTAATCAATTAACATAATTCTTCTATTCATTATTCTCGACAATTTATGGTAAAATTTTTAAAATGGAATTTAAAATCCACTCAAGTGACTTACTCGTGCATTTTTCTTTCAATATATTGGATATTAATTCTTCATGATGGTCCGCTTGATGAGAAGCAGCAATACAAATATTATGGAAGACAAACTTTCCATGAAGAGAATCCTGAATTTGTCTCACATTCCGAGCAAAGTCCTGGTGAACTGTCAAGGCTTGAGACCTATGAGCTCGCTGACTGCCACAAATCTTGTTGCTTCTAATCTCTCCAATTACTTTGGTAATAAAAAAACCTTAAACACAGTAAACAACCCGAAGGTCGGTTTGGTAGGTGATGGTAGAGTTCACCCAGTACTAAGCCCGACGGCGTGTGAAATTCACACGTCAGGGCAGGGGGGCCAGTTCCTTTCCCTGTGCCGGTTATGGTTTCCCAGGAAGATCTGGTGCACGAAAAATCACATAGCTTGGGTGAAGCTGCAGGTGCCCAGAGTGCCATGCCCGGGAATCGAACCCAGGACCCTCCGGTCAGCAGTCCTACGCTCTACCCACTGGACTACCGCGACCCACTACTTTGCTAATACGTCATCTTATTTGATTATTGGGATTAAAGTTAAATGAAAGCATAACCTCTAATGTCAGAGCACTCGCAGTATAATCAAGTAGAGTACTGCTGTGCATGTGCAATTACAGCATTGAATCAGCTGTTTTTCCACATCCAATGAAATTGAGTTCCATATTGCCGCTTCCCAGCTTCGTTCAACAATGAATCCATCCATAACGCTTTGCCCTCTTTAGCAATGTAATTTTGGGAATTCTGGATTCTACCTGGGAGGAACATAAACAATGTTTTATGTGATACTTTCACATAAAGTTCACTAATAAACAGATTAAAATTCGGTTTATTCATTTGTGCCTCTTTAGATTTATGCCCACTTCCTGTTAATTTCATTCAAAAGGAAGTAAAGAAGATTGGGGGACAATGGAAATGTGATACTTAAAAAGAATGATGAAAATACAATGGTTAGAGTAAGAAATGAAGTAATTTGGAATTTGGGTGAAGTGGTAATCAAATCGAGGACACTTCCAGAGAGATAAATTGATTTTCTCTCTCCTTGTCCCTCAAATAGCTCCAAGCTAACATCCTCGGAACTCTGGGGTAACCTTAAATCTTTTGGCATCAGAAAATCCAAAGATATATATCCACCATTGTCATGATGTCTTAAAAAACTAACCAAGTAGTTTATTTCCCCTTCAACCCACGACGATCCAGAAAACTGAAATGAATACATCAAACAACTTTCTCAATGAACTCTGTACCCATCACCTCATCCCTTCAATTTCTCACCGGTAACTCAAACCGATTTGCTTGAGGCTTTATGAAAAGTTGAAGCTCATGATTCTGATGAAATACCCATTTTTTTCCATACTTAAAATGGTTCACATAGCTCTGTCATTCATTACACATATCTTTCACTGGTCCTTCTTGCAAAATAAATTTTCCTCACAATGGATACTTTCCCTAGTCCATCCAATGCCCAAGAAAAATCCTTCTAATGATGTGACCAAATACAGACCAATTAGTCTCCGGCCTACTATCTCCAAATCATTTAAAAAGCTCATGGTTGAGCAGATATCCTATTTATTAAAGAATAACAATATATTCAATCCTTTATAATCCGGCTTCCCTAAATCGTACAGCACTGCCACAGCACTAATCAAAGTCACAGGTGATATTAGATACATAATCAACAAAAGACTAATTAGTGTCCTACTTAGTAGCCAACTTGACCTCAGTAAACCTTTTGGTTTGGTCGACGAAGATATATCATTAATGAAACTCCATCTCATGAATTTCTCTTCTTCTGCCAAATCTTGGCTCAAGTCTTACCTCAGCAAATACTAATAAAAGGTTATCTCCAATTCCTCTTCTTATGAGTGGATGGAAGTGTCTAATGGTGTACCTAAAGGATCAATACTTGGACCCCCCAACTTTACTCCCTATATATTAGTGACCTACCCTCCCAACTCAAATCACTGCAAATATCACCTATACGCTGAAGATGTGAAAATTTATCTTCATTACAACACCATAAACCTCGCAGATGCCATTGAAAATATAAACTCTGATCTAGACTCACTGTTCACCTGGATCATCAAGAATTTCCTCAAAATTAATCCTAAAAAGAGTCAGTCATCATTGGAAATACTAGGCTCCTCTCATGAATCAACTTTACTGAACTCCAGTCACTTAAAATTCTGGACTCTCCTATAATACAGCAAAAAACCCTCCTTCACAAAACAGCATCTAACCTTGGGATTATTTTTCATGAAACTCTGATGTGGACAATCATGTAAATAAAATCTGCAAAACCATATACTGTTTTCTTCACTCTAAAGAAACTTAAAAACATTCTCTTTTTCTCATTGCACAAGCAGCTTATCAGTGCTCTTATATTTCCACACTTCGACTACTGTGATACAGTTTACCAAGATTTGTGGTACGAACAACCTTCCAACTACAAACTTAAAATGCCTATGTATGATATATCTGTAGTCTCAAGAAGGGAGATCATGTCTCTGACAGCTATGGTAACCTTAAAAGGCTAAAACTTGAGGCTGGGCAGAATCTGCATATACTCTTACTTCTCTTTCATAACAAAAATAATTATATACCTAAGTACTTATCTGTTTAACTTTTCCTCATTAGCAGTATGCACAGTACCATCACCAGGGGAAATCATATCTACTTAATACCTCTACATGACATAGTAACTTACCGCAAATATTTTCATGTAATAGCCTGTAGACTCTGGAACACTTTGCCTCAGGATATTAAGGATGGCCAGTTACTCACCTAATTCAAAGACAGATACACTTAATTGATTCTACATGACGAAAACACCTCTCGATTAATCTAATCCTATGTAGGCATATCATCTCAATCCCTCTTTACCTGCACCATTTCTGACCATCACCTTGCTTTTAAATATGTATTTTTTTACTTTTTTATGTGTGTCTCTATATTCATATGTATTTATTGTACTGTACTCAATTTTATATCGTATTATATATGTATTACCATACTGTTTTGAACTGTAACTCACCATGTTACATTTGTCTTTATTGCAGTTCATTTATTTTTTATTTTATTGTTATTATAATTATTTTATTAGTATTTTTATGCTATCTTGCTGGGTTTTCGCAGGTTTTTCACACCTCCCTTCTTTGTGGGTGTTTCCCTGTATGGGTTTTCACTAATGTCTTCATGATTGAACTCCCTAGGTTTTTATCACAAAGTTACTTCTTATTCTTATTTGTTTTATTATATAACATACATGATTTTACAATTTTTTCTCTTCTTTTATAACACTTTATATTTTCTCTTATTGTTATTACCGTTTTTATGAACTTGACAAAGGTAAACCCCCAATGCCAAATTTTCCTGAATAAAGACGTTTATCTATCTCTATCTATATTTGCTTATCTATCTACCTATCTCTCTCCCACCTTACTTTCCTTCCCCCTTCAAAGCTTCAAAATAAATATATAGGGAAATTAGATAATGCACTGAATAGATAATACATAAATTATTATTGGGAACTGAAATAAATGACTGATGTAGATATAGTCAAGTGTATGATAGTGACTGACCATTTTGAGAGAATGTGAAAGAAATGAATACCAAAAAGATCAATGAGGAAAGTAAGATATAAGTATATATGTCAAGAGAAGGAAGGGAAGATATAAGAAGAGATGACACAGTAGAAGATATAAGACAACTGAGGGTAAAACTATTGAAGAGATTAGCAATTAATTAAAGAAATTGATGCAGATCCTAAATATGTACTGAGGAATTTTCATAAACAGTGAAAAGATTAGCTGAATAAAATAATGAGCTTAGCCAGGAAAGTTACCTCTGACTGAATGATTTGCACAAAAAGAAAATCAACTATCAACTAATTTTATTTTTGTGAAAAAACAGACGTCATGCATTACTTTGTGAATTATTGGGCTGAAAAAATTCTAATCACACACCTTTGATGATTAGTTTTGCAAGTTTTGCTTACAAATATGAGTTACAGTATTGATAGAAAATGAATTATTTTAAGGAGCTCATGGGTGAATTTTATTTATAGTCTAAAAAGATGATTGAAAATCCTCAGAGATGAATGTCTGCCTTCCTTCAAAGGCAAGGGGTATACTAGCTCATATAAGGCTTACCAAGGGATCCTACACAAATATTCCTTATGCAATAATTGGGTGATTCTTCCAAAGGCCAGATAATGTTGGCAGGGAAAAGCTTGGGCCACAAATTTTGATGCGGCCCAAGCATTCACTATTGTCCAGAAGATTGTCACCAGTAAAAGAGGCAAATGACAAAGTTAATGAAGGGATAAAGATTCTCTTTTTAATCTCAGTAATAAGGGAAATTTTCAACAGTTAATACAACAATGTCCATGCAAAACTACCAGGACATTTATCTTTTACTTCAATTACATTAGGCATTGCTGTTAATTAGGAAGATGTGTAACATTAACTTATGCTAATCACTCATGCTTTCATTTTTTTTTATTTACTCCACCAATCATAACCAAAATATATAGATGAACTAACTAGACCAAGCAAATCTCTTCTATAGAAATTTATTTTAGTTTTCTCCATATGTCCCATTAATGCTGTAGTATCAACTATTTGATTCAATTGTGAGCAAACAGCCAATAAAATGGCCTGTTAATGAAATATTCTTAAGGCAAATGGATAAATATTAATATATTGTAAATCTGAATTTCTTTTCTGAAATCCTTTTCTCATTGATTAGAAAAAACTTATTTCAACAAGATTGACTCTTTAAGCGTATGGCTTATCTGTAGGTGCCTTTTTTTTAAACAATACAGTGCTTGATTACATTTTCAGGGATGCAATGGCTTGATTAATAGTGCAATTCATCAAATTAACAAAACCATCCAAAATATATATGGAACAGGGTACATGTGCCTATAACTCTAAGGCAGAAGTCAATATCACGGAGTTTATATCTCACACCCTAACTAAGCCACAGACCGCAATCTCATAGTACCAAATTCTCATTTTAGCCGATATTGATCTCATTTTTATTGTTTCACATGGTAAAATCTACGCAGCCAAAATAATATGATGGAAAGTTAGAAATAATCACTGTCACTCCTTGTAACAGTTTGATAAGGAATTTGATATGAAACTCTAACCAGAAATTAAAATTATCTAAGTTGAGACAATGAATCAATTCAAAAGGATGGAATATAGATGAAATTTCACTCTGAGCTGAAAAAATCTCAAGACAAGCTAATTAGGGTATTATTCCAATAAACAAACCTGAAGAGAACATTAAGTCTACAAGCAAATGCTTCCCTTGCCCAGTAAACCTGTTAATCAACTGAGTAATGTGGTAATGTAAGTCAATGTAATCTGAAAGTTATGTAAGGTAGAAAAATAATTGTGAGAATCCACTTGTTCACCCAATGGTACTCCGACTCTGATCGACCTTCAAACTACTGGCTCATGAGTCTCTCTTCGAAACATTTATAATCACTTAAGCGGAGTCACGAGACGGAGAGGGTTGGAGTGTCACTCTCAACTAACAGCTGCGAGACAGTCTGAGATGTCTCTCAAGTAAATTATTTTTGAATCAATATGCCCAAAAATCCTAACACATACAGAAGCAGATATACAAACACACAAAGACACCATCCGAAAAGTGATCAGAGCGTGTTCGTGAGACCTTAAAAACATGTATTTCTGTTGATATGCCGGAGTCGAATTTTTTCATGAACTTTCCCGTGCATGGAGAAAGTAATGAATGAATGAATATCAGAGAGTTGCTGTGATATTCATTACTTTCTCCCACCTTACCTACTCCTCCGGGCTTCTCGCATGGATGATTATACAGCAGCATCTCCACCAGTTCGGTAATCAGCAGTCACCACAAACAGTCGTCGCCCCTCCCGGTTCTCCGCGAACTACGCTTCCGGAATGAGGCTCTCGCTGCCTTCGTCGTCGGCGGGAGCGGGTCTTTGATCTCGCCCACCACTCTGTTCCCCACCCCCGCCTTTTCGTCACAATACCGCATCCACTGACCCGTGAAACCCATTGTACCCCCACATCCGAAGGCACCGTGACGTCTCCTACCGTCTTCACACTAACTCGCCCACGGACAGAAACACACACAAAAGCACACCTCTCTCCCTCTTTCCTTCCTTCTCCCTGGGTACATTACATTACGACGAGTAAATATTCTGCTCCACCCGTTGCCCAAACCCAGGTCCCCAAATCTTGCGAAAACAGATTCCTCCTCACACCCCCGACCTCGAGGCCCTCTCCAATCCGCCCGCCCCAAAATAACCCCGTTCCGCTGAGTCACATCACCCGTACACGCGGAGAATATATCAGTCTAATTGGGGTTCTATTCCCTCAACCAACCGAATGCCTCTATTCCCTTAACCTGCCCCATTATTCCCTTCCACCAACCTATCCTCTCGATCTCCATTCTTAAACCCTTTGACGCCCCATTCTTCTGTCACTGCTGAATAATTGAAACCAATGGGGGAGCTTGAGGGCGAAATTGGGTAAGGGGGGCGGGGTGGGGTCAGAGGTTGGAGAAGATTAGACCAGTGGGAGCCATTCACCAGCCTACCTGGATGACAAAATACGGTCACCGTTGCGCACGATACCATTTTCCCTAGGTCTGTATTGTTCATATCTCTAAACCGCTAAAATTATGAAAGTTTATTAATTGAATACAGTTCCTTTATGCGAGCTCGACGCCAACTAGAAAAATTATTTTAGAGTGAAATAAGGTACAATCAAAAATGTCCCTTAAACTTCATATCATCTATGACGCTGTGTCGTATCATCTATGCTATCTATGCTATGTCGTTGCTATGTAGTTGCGTATTTTGCATAAGCGTTTTTTGTGTTATAAATATTTAGCCTCCCCTCCCTTATCGCACACTTTCCCCGTACTGGAGAGGGGGTAGAGGGTACTTTTAAGAGGGGGTGAGCTAACTGGAACAATGCCAACCCCTTTGGCAAGTTGCAGAGGAGGAATAGTGAAGAAGGATTTGTATTGAGGGTTATACAAATGCCATGCCAGGAGCTTTGCGCATATTTACATTCATTACACCATTATATTGGCAGGTGCTAAGTATCAGTTGAGGAAGGTTTTGTGCCCCTTCAAACATCATGGTACCATGGGGCCTTAAAAATAGATAGAAACTCAATACTTGAATTTATAAAACATCATTCATTTATGAATTGCTTTATTTCTCTACCAAATAATTTTTAACTGTCTCTAGGTATGACAAGGTACATCATGTTATGGGCTATCTTCGACCCTTTCCCCATCCGGCATCTTCCTCCCCATTTATTTGGGCTAAAAGTTTGTTACACGAGGTCCGTTCAGAAAGTAACCTTCGTTATCTTGTGACGAGAGAATTAGGGTAGGGAGCCAAATAGTCGCTATATTGACGCACACAGTAGGTCAGTACACCTCGAGCTGCAGTGGTTGTAAGGTCGCACCGCTTTTCGTTTGTTCACAATAGCGAGTCAAAATGAACAATACAATTGAATTCCAAAGAAACTGCGGGAGATGCCGCAACAGTAACTTTTAACGGAGTCATTCGCTAATGTGCATTTCAATGCAACAATTTCAGAATGATTTTTACACTCTGAAATTGTTGCATTGAAATACAATTGAAATTTCCGCCAACGTTGAAGTTTGTTCAGTGATAAGGCTTTTACTGATAAAAAATTTCAAAAATGCTGACATTTCTCGGAAAATTTGTGCTCTGTACGGACCAAATGTGATGGGTGACAAGAGTTGTGCGTCAGTACTGTCGTTCGCTTAAGAGTGAAAATAAATTGCCATGATGATAATAGTGACCGCCCGTATGTGGAGGAAAATGAACTGTACCTGAAAATTGACGAAAAGTTCGTGAAAACCTGCGTTTTACGATATCTGAAATCTTAAGAAAATTTTCAATAGATCTCTACGACTCTGTTGCATGGAAAAACGATTGAAAAGTTAGGCTAAAATATATTTTGTGCTCGTCTCGACGAAGTGCTTCAAGATGCCGTCGTCGGTTGGTTGCGATCTCAGGCGGCAGAATTTTATGCATAAGGAATTTTAAAAATAGTTCTGAGATATGATCAGATAAAACTGTTTGACGAATACACATAAAATAGTAGAGATATGTAGGTTTTAAATGAACATAATAAATTTTCTGTCTCTTCCAGTGTATTTTTATAGCATATCGGAGGTTACTTTCTGGACAGCCCTCGTGCACCATTTTTGGGCAGAAAAAATTAGACATTATCATTGAAATACACATGTTACCGTAAAATTTCAAAATTTTCTTGCATAAATTCCAATTAAAGGGAAGCAGAAAGTTTTTGGATCTAAAATTATCTATGCATTCTCAAAACAGCTTTCAGGGTTATTGTCGAGGTGGTGAGAGACCTCTTGAGACTTAAAGATGATAAGTACGGTGATTTTGAGTCATTTTTTGCTAATGCGAACCCTTTTTTTAGCTTATTTGGGTGATATTTATAAATCATTTTAATAAATTTTGGTTTCTAAGGATTAAGTTTTTTATTTTGATTAGACGATCATTGATTTTTTTAACATAAGCCTTCATGCGCGCCATAGTTAACTGTTCCATAAGATTTTAAATGGGTTTTAAAAATGATTTCTGTACATATATCATAGAAAAGGTCACTTATTTTTAGTAATAAGAAACTGGGTGAAGATGATCAGCTTGTTCATTCCTGGACTCACTATTGACCACTATTCATTACAAGCCTCAAGTTTTTAGCCTTCGCTCATCCAATGGGTGAGGTTACTATCTTTTTGAATCGCAGAAAAATGATGAATATAATGTCCATTTCACCGGAGGGATTAGAACCCCTATTCTCTGATTCCCAGGCTAACATCTGCTGCCATGAATGCTGCTGAATATTACTTCCCCAGTCTTTGCTCAGTTTGGGAAGTGAATCGCAAAATCCCAAAATACTACCTTGATCAAAAAGTTCCCGGACTAACCACCGTGTGGCGCTCCCATCGTTCCGATTTGAGTTCTGTTTTTTTTTGTTAAGTTGGTACATCTGTTGTTGATATTCCCTTTAAATCTTAGTGTCATAACTTGACATTTGCAAAAGTTACGGTCGGTTTTCGGTATGTCCATCAGTGCTTCCTGCGAGTTTTCCATTACTTCCTCTCGGCTGCTAAAACGCGTTCCCCGTAATGGTTTTTTAACTCGATTGAACAGAAAGAAGTCACAGGGAGCCAAATCAGGTGAATTCGGTGGCTGTTGGATGGTATTTGTTGCATTTTTCGTCAAAAAATTACGAATAATGATAGCACTGTGCGACGGTGCGTTATCATGGTGCAAAATCCACGAGTTTTCTGCCCACATTTCTGGTCTCTTTCGGCGAATTGCTTTACGCAAACGTCTCATAACGCTCAAATAATACTCTTTGTTTACTGTCTGGCCTTCTGGCAAAAATTCATGATGCACTACACCGTTGTAATCCATGAAAACCGTCAGCATTGCCTTCTTTTTTGACTGAAAACGACGTGGTTTTTTTGGTCTCGGCTCATTTGGTGAACGCCATTCACTTGCCTGATGTCTGGATTGCGTGTCGTACTCATAAACCCACGTCTCGTCTCCAGTAATGATCCTTTTGATGAATGTGGGATCGGATTCAGCCTCGCAAATCATGTCTTTTGCGACGTCAACACGGTCTCTTTTTTGCATGAAATTGAGGTCTCTTGGCACCAACTTTGCTGCTACACGACGGAAACCCAAATCATTAACCACAATGTCTTGGGCGGATCCATAGGCAATGTTCAAGTCCTCCGCTATTTCTCTGATGGTTAATTTGCGGTTATTGACCAACATTTCTTTTACTTTATCAATTTTTTCACCGACTTTCGATGTCGATGGTCTGCCACTGCGTTCATCATCTTCGATTGACTCACGACCACTTCTGAACCGCTCGTGCCACTGGTAAACGACCGTTTTTTTTAGAGAATCGTTGCCGAAACACTTTTCCAACATTTCCAACGTCCGTGCGCCACTAAATCCGTTTTTTACGCAAAATTTAATACAAGTTCGTTGTTGCAAATTTAAATCCATTTCTGCAATTGTAAAAAATCGCCAACACACACAGAGATAGATGTACTCTTGGCTACGTAACTTTTGCAAATGTCAAGTTATGACACTAAGATTTAAAGGGAATATCAACAACAGATGTACCAATTTAACAAAAAAAACAGAACTCAAATCGGAACGATGGGAGCGCCACACGGTGGTTATTCCGGGAACTTTTTGATCAAGGTAGTATATCGGATTCTCTTCCTTTTTCAATTAGCATAATTATATTTTTATTTAATTTATTCTTTCTGTAATTATAATTTATTCTTTCGGTAAAAACCTGTGATTTTTCTTTAAGGCCACAATATTTGTCCACACTTTACTAGACCACCAGATCAGATAGCCAAATACAAGCCATTGTAGCCATTAACTGATTCAATATGTTCGATGATTTAGCTTGATCCTAGAAGCCGCAGGAGTTGAAAATGGTAATTTTTGATCCTTCTGCATAGGCTATCTTATTTATTCTTAAGTACAGTATTTATATTTTTATTCTTTTCCAAAGGAAGGGTAGCTGTTATACTGTTTATGCATTTCGTAAAAATGGCAAGTTACTCATAGAACAGACTCGGTTAGTATCCTTGGGTGCTATGCAATCTACACTACACATCGTCTTTGCGGAATTGCATAACATATGCGGATAATACGGATAAAGTAACTTGGTATATAAATAATAAAACGTCTTCTAATAAGGGTTTTTCTATGCTTGAATTGTTGTCATGCACCGACGCACAAGTTATACAATGAACGTTCAAGGGGAGATGAAAAATAAATTACGAGATAGTCAAAGTAGACGATAATGAATATTAGTGCAATTCATAGGATGGCGAAATGATTTTGCCGATAATTTGTAAGTAATTAACAATTTCGTTATGAGAATATGCTATCGAAAAATATCTTGACTGACTTTGCACGCAAATGATGCAGTTATCTATTTATTAAACGAAAATGGGTCCGCACAAGGTTTTCCATTAAGTATACCCACTGAAGAATTTAGTCTCGAAAAACTCAAAATTATCTTCTCCCGTCGGATTTCCGCATCTCACTCCAGCGACTTCAAAGCTCTAGTCCTTATCGTTAGTCGAGAATTAATATCACTAATCACGCGGAGAATAATGAGCATTGCTCCAAGGAACAATTGAATTAATTTACGAGCCAAAGGCGAGAGGGAGCAGGGAAATAGAAAGCTAAGCTGAGTAGCAACCTAACTACTACCCTATCGCCCCCTTTCGGGTCATAAAATTAGCATGATAAATTTATTGACATTATTCACCCCTCGAAGAATTTTTGGGTGATAACTTCATTATATCTTAATTTACCCTATCAGTATGAGCCTCCATCATTAAAACTTATCCGAAGAATTACTTGAATCTGTTGCCACACTATGTTTGTAGAGTGATATCATTTCATATTCTGTAAATATCCATCGACAACAAGCAGGCGATTGTTACCAGACTGTCACATAAAAAACCATTAACGCAATAATTAACCCAGAGGTCAATTTGTTAAGTGCCCAGGGAGTCTCCAGTTAGTAGCCCGCTTTACCCTGGGACCACCATGTCCCCCTGGCCTTATCATCTTTAAATAAAAGCTAAAGAAACTGTCAACATTTTTAAAAGCATTCGTAATGAATATGAGTTTTTTCCTATTATTCCTTTTGATGAGTCAGTTAACCAGACTTATGTGATGTATTAGCCGCATGGACAAATGATTAATTAAAAACAATAATGCAATTTACAATAGTTATATAAAAAATTCCAAACCTTTTGAAAATAGCAAAAGTGAAGTATATTCTACAATTTGATGTATAGCATAATCCATACATCCTCAGGCAATATTCATACCCCAAATACGTGCTAATGAGTTTTGTATCTCATTAGACCTGATCAAGCACAATACTCAAAAAGTTTCTCATACACCTTCTTAATCCAGCTTGTTGATTACAATTAGATCGAGAAGTAGATTAGTTTTCTGAACTTAATTCAACTGTAAGTTCAATATCTTTATTGAACTGTAAGTTCAATTAAGTGATGATAAATTTTATTTGTACAGTTCACTGCATTTTACAAGGTGTTTCATTATTTGGGGAATAAGAAAGTCACATGGAAATAGGTGAGGACTTTAGACCAAGCCCCTTGTACAAAGGTCTAGTGTTTTCTAAGTAAATGGTAAGGATGTATTTCTCTCAGGTTTCCAGCTGGGATAAGGTAATGGGCGACCAACGTTTTGATGGCTGATTCTGTCCTCAGGGCTGAGAGTACCACATTGAGATTCTGTTGGCTTTGTATACCCTCTTGCCATAGTCAAATACCTAGATATGGCAAGAGGACCCAGCATAATCTCAACTCAACACTCAAAAGCCCTGAAGACAATCTCTAAATACAGGCCTGTATGGGCTACTCATAACATGGCTGGAAATCTGAGAGAACATTATCTAGCCCCATGTGTTGGACCACAATTTGGAGAATGGGCACAATTCAGTTTGATTTTCACATAAAAATCACAATTTTGTGGAATCCACTGTGCACAATCACGTCTCCTATGAAGTTTTTCTGTTGCCAACATGTGATAGGAACTCAATGAAATTTTCAATACTTGCGATAGGGCTCTTTAAGTAGCTTGATGACCTCTATTCAAATGACATAAGCAGTGTTAATGTTTATGATGAGATTTTTCACCCTGAGCTTCCACAACCATAACCATGAAGTGTTGCTAATACTGTCTGCATTATTATTGGGTAGTCTACTTTTTGGACAAACACAGACTTAGTGCCATTACATGTCTAAAAAATAATTAATCTTAGTACCCTGTCAAATAAGACAGGGTACTAAGTGTTGTAGTTTCCTACAACCCAAATTACAACTAACCCTTCAATTCTATCTCAATCCATTCGATCTCCCTTCATTCCATTCAACGTGCCTATTCTTTCCTCTCTCTACCACAAAGACCTGGCCTGGGGAAGCCTGCATATGCTTCTCCAAGCCATCTATCTCAGTCTTCATCATTCTAGTGCCAATCAAATTGCTCTGCATCCATCTTTCACACCCTTGGATTTCTTCCAACAATCCATTGCTCGATAAACATTACAGTTTTAGGTTTAACTTTGTGGGATTCCTTCATTATGAGGGTAAAAAAGAAACTTTACACTTCCACATTGTTTATTGTAGAAGTGTAAACTTTCTTTTTTTACCCTCATCAATCCACTACTCAGCCATGACATAATAATTTGTTTCCCACTCCACCCATATTTTCATTTGTTTTCCATTCCATTAATTTTACTTTTTCCAGAATTCTTTACCCCCATCTCAAAAGCCTCTCAATATATACCAATAATCTTGCTTCAATGATCAGATTTCCACAGAGTAAATGTTAGCAGCTTATTCACCATAATAATAATCTAATAACAATATATCAAAAGTAAATTTTTGCACAATAAGTCATGAGAAAAATTAGCCTCATAATTTGAATATCCTCGTATCAGTAAGATGTACCAGGAACAGATGAAATTTAGAAAGCAATCCATCACTGCACCAATCATGACTATATCTGAAAAATGTTAAGGATACTAATGGAGATAGCACTACCATGGAGATTGGCACCACTATTTAGATAGGTATCACAGCAGTGGTGGCTATATTCATAGTGGAAGAATATCATCTGATGCCCTCCTGGTTTGGTACATCTCAGTGCACTGCTGTTTAACTTTGAGTTATCTAGCATGGGAGAGACTTACAAAAGCAATCATTTCTCCCAGTAGTTGAGAACTGAAAGTCAATGGATTAAAAAGCAGAATTTGTAGTTTAGAGACTGCAAAAACCATGTGCTTCTACTGATGCTAGGAAAAATTTCATGTAACCCCAAAAAAGGATTTCAGTAAGGTATAATTTCAGTAAGGTTTAATAAGTTACATAACATGATTTGATTTAATAACACAATAAATAAGTTTATTTTGACCAATATCATATAATAGCACCATTATTTTGCATTGCAAACATTTCCTTGATGATTACAACAGATCAAAACTAGAGGTAGATAGTAAAAATCTACACTTTTTTGGAAGATGATCATAAAACATGCTCACCATCCTCTCAATGCAAAGAACATTTACATTAAAATACAAATAGAAGATATTGGCTTATTTAAAATAAACTATGTCATTTAAATATGTGTATATCTTTCTCCAGTGCAATGGCAATGTTTGCAAAATGCACATTATGTACAAGAACATGGGAAGAGCATAATGAGTGTACAATTTCATTGCTTACAAACTTTTATAATATTATCATCACTGTATGTAAAATGAGTTTCCAGCGTGACTCACATCACTACAGTCTAAAAGTCATGGTATATTAGAGGAGGGATTGAAAAAATAAATCTTGTGACTCTTATATTATAAATACACTTGCCCATCTCATAGTAATTATGAGTGTGCGCTTTGAAGAACAATGTATTTAAATTCTTAGGCCAACTTCAATACTAAATAAATCAAAATCACATTAATATTAGTGACTATCAAACATGCAATCACAGATTAAATCGAATCTATTGGTCGATTTCAGTAAACTAAAAGTCAGATTAATTTATTGGATGGAATGAAAAATGCATCAAGTGCTAACTGCTGAGCTTCAAGTTCTTCTTGGAATTGTCATCATTTATCTCCCCTGCTTCCTTCTTCTCAACTCCCTCCTCCAGTTCATCCTCTGACTGCTTTGGTTGCATTCGTTGCCTCTGCCTCTTCCACAGCCTCTTGCAGCGGGGGCAAGTGCATGCATCGTTATTAAATGTACCTTCCTGCTGTTTCCTGATCCTCTTTTCCTTCTTTGCTTCCTCCCGGCATGATGCATGGAAACATGCACCACACCCCGCGCACCTGGAAACTTTGGGAATCTGCCAAGGGTGGATTATCTCAGGGGATGCACATAGCTCGCACACAAAACCACGGGCCATGCACAACTGCAAAAGGAATGGATGGACCCAAATTGTCAGCTTACATCAAAGTGTACATAGCCTACTTGCAGCTTGTTTGTTCAAGTCACTTTCTAATTTTTATGCTCTCCAGTTATTTGATGTGTTCCATGTCTAATCTTTGACCCATGTCCAAATCTAACTTTTGAGCAAATAAATAGTATTATTATAATTATCAACTATAAATACAAATTTTCTTGTTTCATAAGCAGAGTCCCAAAGAAAATAATCAATTTCTAATTATTTCCAAAGATAACTGAATTCTACCACCTTATAATATCACATGTATTTGACCTCTTTGATGCTTGAACAATATTCAGAAATTATATAATCACAGAATGCACATCCCATCAACGTAAATGGAGAGCCCATTGCCAATTAAGAATTATGATTTTACACATTGTGATTTTCTGAAAATATTGTTTTTTCAATTAAATGCCAATTTCCACTCTATTTTTGTAAAATTATTTGAAATATCATAAATCTGATACAACAATTTAACATTATGACTAGGAGAAAGTATCAAAATTTTATTGCAAAAGTAAAAAACAGAACTTAATGCAATTTCAGCAGTGAAGTGAAGAATTGCACCCATTCTGAATTAACCACATCCCATTTTGTAGTGTCATGTAGTATTATTCCATTAATTTGATACAAAGTCTAGCAGGCAAATTTTTATATCCTAGAATTTCTGCAAAAATACCTAGATATAACCACATTACAGTGTCTAGCTGAAAACATTTCCAAGGAAAGTGATCGATGATGGAAACGCCATCTGGGGATCCCAGTGGCAAACAGAATATTCATGCTCAATACACATAGGCTTGGCCATATAGGCTAGGCCAGTATTAAATGCACTGTTTGTCTTAACGAAGTCACAGTAACTAAAAGAATTTTAATAATTACATGAGGCATTTTGTGTGACAAGGATGAACTTACCATGAGTTTGATAAATGTTTTCTATTATTTTCTAAAGAGCCTAGCTCTCTTATACTCTTGTTAGAGTGGATTATTGCTGCCTCACCTTTATCGTATAACTTTTAAAAAGTTTGCAATTCACCACAATGTGTGCACCAGGTTAAAGAGGATGTCATGCTTACGTATGGCAATGATGAAAATGCCCCTTTTACCAATTCACTTTGAGTTTGGGAGACCATGAGACTTGCCCTTAGCATTATTTTTAGTTGACAGATTACACCTAGTTCATTAGGCATTTGTCATTTATATTCTATTAATTTTGGGGTGTAATTATTATAACCCCAACGGATAAGAGAGATAACAATGGACACCTGCAAAAATCTGCTTAAGGAGGTACAAGGAAAACATAGTGGCATGGTAATGAGTTCATTTAAAGAAGAAAAGGAACTCTGTTCTGGCTTAAAGTGTCAAAACATCTTAAGCAACTGCTGCTCACACAAGGAGATCACCTAGTGCATGTAAGTGCTATCATTCATGTCAGACACATTATCAGAAAATTTGGAATCTACATCTGGCATTTAATTCATAATTTTTTTCGACTGTTGCTGTAATTTTATGATCTAAAAAGGAATTTTGAAGATTTTTAACATTGAACCTAGAGTTGAAGTTGCATTTTTTCTGTATATTTCCTGATGACAATCTTCTAAAAAGCTGCATCTCTTCATCCTATTAATTACTTCGATCATTTTTGCTTTTCAATCGCCGATTTGCACTAGCCACTTGGTAAGCTTCTTCTAAGATTTGCACTCTTATAGTGTTTTTTGAAGAAATGGCAGATTCACCCTTGTACTAAACATCTCATATTAGTAAGCCTATTCCAAAACAAAAGCTAAAATATACATGTAACTCTTTTTCAAAAAAAATTTTTTATTCAACTGTTACCATTTACAAGTGAGGTAATTTTAAGCTGCATATTTTGAAAAACATACATAACTTTATGGTAACCAGAATAGGTTGCCAGAGTAGCCAGAATTATCTTAAAATTCTCTTCCTTGAAAAAATTGAGGGCGATGTATTTCACTCAGTTGTACGGGATAATGAGAGGTTTTTGTGATAACATTGGTTTTTGTGATTGTGAAAAATTATAAGTAATAACATTATAACAATCTTAAATGTTACGCCACTTTGCACTCAAGGGATGGGCAAACTTTCAAAATTTACCACATTTGAGGGCATTTAGGTGCATTTCTTCCAAAATAAAGGCTTAAAATTCACTCCAGGAAAAAAGTAGTTGACTGTAAAATCTTGTTTCCCTGAATACCTACTTCTTACTTAAATTTCCTATTAACCAACCTGAATAGAATTTGCATTTAATTATCATTAAAATTATTATTTCAGCTGCAATTATGGCAGAAATGACTTCATAATCTTTTTCTTGTAGAGTTTTAATGGCATACAATTTGTCAAGGTATGCTTTAAGAAAGCTTTATTGAAAACCAAAGCTCCTTAATCATCATAGAAAATAATGTTGATTTTATTCAAATTTCAATGTTTTTTTATTATTGTTACACATATTAATGATCCCCAGCTGTGATGTGAATTCAAATTTTTATTGTCAAACTCTCATAGGATTAACTAGTTGGTAAACTGTAATAAAGTATACATAAACAAAAGCAATGCTAAAAATAAGCCAGTGTGAATGAGGTTGCACTGCATCAATTATTTTATTAAATGAGCTTTATGGATGACTCACCTGGCATTGTGCTACATGAGCTATCCCAGCGTCAACTAAAGATTTGACTCTCGCAGTTAGTTCACCTGATTTGACTAACACCAAATCTTGCAAGGAATATACTTCAGGATCAGAGGAAAGATACTGTGGCTCCCTCTCCAGAGACTCTTGTAGGCTGTGCAAAAAAATAAGCTTCAAAATCAGAAGGGTAAAAGCAAATGGTGTAACAGTGCACAATCAAGATTATTGGTAAGCAAACTCAAGGCATATTTTCTTTCCAATTTTTAATTTCAAAACAAATCCAGTGCAAGGCAAATTAAAACAAAAATTTTAAGAACTGAGAGTCATACCATAAAATTCATGAGTGGTAGGACGTAAAATTCTTAATCAAAGTGGCAACAAATGTTGAGCCATGGCAGAAATACTAAGGGACGAATATTTTTTACAAAAAATCAGTGACTCAGTGAAAAGATCCAGCAGACAATAATAATGGCAATGGTATTAGTTCAGCCACTTGAATTGATTTTAATTTTTTCAGCAATGGAATTTAAAAATAATTTTCTTGATATTGGCTATGTCCATGAATATCTCGTACATATTTCTACTTTTCCTTTCAAGTCACATAATAAATAAAAGAACCCATAGATATTTAAAAAATTAAAATACAATGAAACCTTAAGTTTAAATTTCTAGCAGAGACAAGTGAAAAAATAAATTTGAGGTTTTTATAAAATTGAGGTTTGGGGAAAATATTTTAAAAGTGCATTTTTATGCCATACAAACGATTTATCTCAAGGGAATGCAATAAGAAAACCATATAAAAACAATAAGTTCACACAATCAGATGAATTAAATGTAAACAAAAAAGGCGTGACATGAAAATTTGAAAGATAACATCTCATATTAGAGGCTGCCCGTGTACCATAACTATTATATACTACTAGAGACATTATTACTAAGACATTTCATCATTACCTACTAATTAATTGTTATTTGTGAACAAACTTCTCATAGCATTGTCAAGATTGATTTTTTTACACAATTTCCAACATTTGATTTTCAATGTTTTTTTTCTTTCAACGTTTTTAAAGCAATTATTATTGTTATAAGGTAACCTACCGGTTAAGGTAGGTTTTTGGATGGACACAACTACCAAATAAATTTTTGTGACTCCTAACAAAGCACAATCCAGCTGATGGAAGTGGCTCAAGAATAACTGTGAAAATTTCTGAGGGCATTCGGCCATGTATTTGATTCAAATAGCATTTCGTCAACTCAACATGCTTTTACTCAAGATGCTTTTACAGTTGAGGCTTCCTGTTCACCATGTCATATTAAGTTGTGGCAACTAAGCACACTGAAGAATAGTTGTGAAAAATACTCTTATGTGGTGAAGTGCCAGAACCCCAGTCAATCCTAATTTCACTTAATTTGGACAATTCCTATTACATATTCTGACTCAGTGAACAAGACTGGCAAGGATTTACTGCAAATATTTTCCAAATCCTCATCAGCACAACTAAATCAATAGCTTCGTATTTAAATACAATGGATTTCTTTCAGTGAATAATCCTTAAACACTCACTGTGGTACTGATAATAATGTTTTCTACGCATAAATGTTAAATTTCTTTCGCTCATAGGTTTGCTGGAGATACAGATGCATATTTAGTGCATAATCTTTGTAATCAACCCTGGAAATTTACAAAAATCCTCAGTCATCAAGGTGTTCAGCTAGATCAATGGAAAAATATGTACGTAGTTACATTTGACCTCAAGCAAAATTTGCCCCTTACACTTAATATCACAGCAAAACAGCAATTACAGCAAAATTTAGATGAAAGCAAGCATTACATTTTGTTGTAAGGTCAGCTATAGCAACAAATATTTTTTCCATAATTCTAGTAGCACACCTGGATAACTGATGGCGCGTTTCAAGTGCTGATTAAAAATGGTGCACTTTAAAAATCCACAAAAACTACAGTTTGAGTTCACATGTGGGCTAACAGAGTTCCCAAAATTACCATTTTGGACACTGTTGCACTTTTTTCTTATCCTTATGATGCAAATTCTGAACATTTATAAACCAAAAATTTTTTAAGAGAAAAACCTGAGACCATGGCCATAATACTGATAAAATGACTAGTTTTCATTGTGTTAATACCTGAAACATTATGGAATTAGTGCCATTAAGATATCATATTATTAATATTGGTATTCTACTGTTTAAGGCAGGTTTTGGAAGGACAGAATAAACAATAATACAATGATACATTTACTTGCTTCTCCTAATAAAATAAAACCTGACTTCAGACAGTACAACAAATCCTTTATTTCCTTCATTCCATCCAACATGCCCATTCCCTTTCCTTGTTTGCCTAACATTCTCCTCTCTATCACAGTCTTCCAACATCTTATTGACAATAAAAATGCTTGGCATCAATATTTCCTACCTCCGGATTTCTACCGAAAATGCCCTCTCTTATCTCACAATGCCCAGCACATCCTTGTTTGTTTTCCTTCCATTTCACCTACCCCCACACCCTTCTCCACATGCCAATCTACATATTACATTTCTTGATTGCTAGACATTAATTAATACCTAGGAATATCACAATAATAGACAGATTGATGAGCTGGCTGCATTCCATACTTACTCAGTTGCAAAGCGACAGGCCAACAAAAATTCTCTCAAGTGTTGTAACTGGGTCCTCAGGGTTCTGGTTCGTTCCAGTGCTTTAGCTTTTTTGTATAAGGCAGGGTTCAGATCACCAACATTATACAATGGATCACTCATCATTTGTTCCAATAGCCTATATGAGAAAATCGATACAGGACATCTAAATGAGAGAGAAAATCATACATTAATTATGGATTATCCTTCTGTAGCGGAATAGAAAACAATTCATCATGATGAGTGTTTTAATATTTACGCTATACAAATTTCTAAATTAACCATTACAGCTATCTCCCTGAACTTACCGGGTAAAATCCCATTTGGTCAATACTCTTCCAGGAATGAGGGCTAATTGGTTTGAATGACAACCAGTACAGAAATACCTTCCAAGATATTCACAGTACCGGAAACGGTGAGCATATTCTTGGGCCACCTTCATGCCACATCCAGCACAGCGATGCCCCTGTTTAGCCATCACTACCCTGTGGCTGCCACATAAAAATAATTCAGAAAATTGACATGAGACTAAATTCATTGAGTGTTGGTCATATTTGAAAATTAGAGGCTCCTTATCTCAATTAAACATTTCTTCATTTCCTTGACATAATTAATAAAATGATACTCAAATTTTATGAATGGATTTTAACCCTTAGGATTGAGTGCCAAAGTCAATGTGAGCAACAATGACTAATTTTGCCAAAAATGCCAGTATCATTCCAAGTGATTCTTTTCGCACTGGCTATTCCTGTACATGTAAATAACAATTGAAATTTTATTGTTAGCATGCTTTCTTGTCTTTTGTGTACCACATTATATAAGTTTTATTAACTTTAAGCAAATTAATAATAATAATGTTAAACAGAAAATTTACATAAATTTCACAGTTCTCTAAAAAATAGCCTCGCAATGTATGCACTACATAATCCTGAATAACTAGTCTTATTTTCAAAAAGTTAAGTTAAATAATTGATCTTAGAAGACATTTTAATTAAAAGTGACTTAGTGACAATGTTTTTGCCGTAGATAAAATTTCTACTCTGCTTTCTTTGGAATATTTGGAAAAAACAAACACAATAGACTAATTGCAATCAACCTAAGTAGAAATATAGGCACCTATTCCTGGTATGCCAGACACCATTCTGATAACTTCATGAAATCTGGCACTACCACTGCCTGCCTCCACTGTGGAAAGCACAAGTCCAATTCAAACACTTTACCTCACTAGGCAGCCACCCACTGAGCTGAACATGAATTAATCAACAACGACAGAAGCTGTTTAAATTAACTTCTAGAGAATAAGAAGGACTATGTAATTTATCTGTTATAAAAATTTCATCATGCTGTGATGGACAGTCACTATTCTGGAGAGGTGCAAACATGACTAAGTTATGGCAGGTAAGTTTCTGGTGTTTTGCCAATGAGTATGAGTATTGCATTCTCATTTATAATGGCTCAGTAAGAGGACATGCAAATAAATAGTCCAGCATGCCTCTGTTTTTAAATAGGAATAAATAGTCTTGCCAAGTTACTTGCCAACTTATTCAAAGTTTTCATCTGCACTGCTAATGTAAAGTCCAGGTCTTCATTATTTTGACAGTGAGACTAGCTTAGGCTGAGCCCTACCATCACCTATCTAAACAAATCTTTAGGTTTCTCATTCAATATGGTGCACACCAGTCTCCAAAGAGAATTTCCAAGACATTCAAATATAAATACCACTGTATAAGATATGCCCAGAAAGTAATGCAATTACATACACTCCTATTGGTCCCAGCATGTTTGGACTGGCCAGGTATGGTGGGTAGGACTGCCTAGCAGATAAGGTTTTTAGCACTGCCTAGCTCAGTCTGCTCTGAACTCTGAGAGCATCAGGATTGCTGTTTCCATGAAACTCCTGATTACGCATGTGTCACATTGCACTATGGTGTCCACACTCTAATATGGTACATGAATAAGTTTTGCTCAAAACTCTTCAAAATCTTGCCTACACCTACCAAATGATTCAACAAGCCTATGGGGACTGTGATTTGTTATATTCTCAAGTTTCAAGGTGGTTGAAGATTTTAAGGAGGGCCAGAGAGAAGTGGACGATGAATGACCATCAATCAGAAAAGTGATGAATAATGGTCATAATCTTTTGAATACCAACTATGGAATGAGTGTGTGGATGATAGCAGAGAATCTCAATGTTTCGAAAACCACTGAGCAAAACATCATCAGCAATAATTTGAACATACACAAAGTGTATGCCAATCTGGTCCCCAAACTGTTGACAGACAACCACAAGAACAACAGAGTGGTGATCACGAGTAAACTTTTGGAATGTGCAAATGGAATCTCATTTTTTATATTAGTTATTTAGGTCCTGAGATGATGTGCCAAAGTTCTGAATAGCACATCCCGGATTCCCCTCACCCTCAAAAAGGCAAGAATAAGTAAGTCAAAAGTGAAAGCTACGCTAATAGTCATTCATTAGTGGTTCAAAAAGAATTCGAACCCCATGATCAAGAGCCAATGCTGCCTACTACGTGGATGTGCTCAAGAGATTAAGAAAAAGGGAAGCCTAAACACCAAAGGAGATTACCAATACCTCGCAGTTACACCACAGTCGCACATCTGGGAATGCCTGACCAAGTACAACTTGGCAACACTGCCCCAGCCCCTGTACAGATCTGACCTGGCTCTGGCAGACTTTTCCTTGTTCCTAAGAATCAAGACCGGCCTGAAAGGAGTTGGTTTTGAGAACTTGGAAGCAGTCCAAACTGCTGTGACAAAGTCTCTAACAGAGGTTCCCATCAATGCCATCCAGAATACATACAGTACAAAAATAAACAATATTTACAAGCCAACACAATATGCCACCTTATTTTTTCTGCTATGATTTGTAAGTCGAAATGAGACAGATTTATGTGCCCTTGCAATATGAGAATGTTGATTATAATATAAGGAAGTGATGTTACTCAGATGACAACCACCAATTCACACTGAGAGTTGGGGATATTTTCAGTGCTACGCAGTATAGCAAATATTTTTCTCACTTGGGTGACGGGTGAGGGGTGAATATTATTTGTGGCCTTGGGGGAGCCCATTCAAATGTCCCACGCAGTGGAGTGGCTTGCTTCATGTCTTCATCTTCAGCTTCATCGGGACTAACAGGCCAACTGCCAGGAAGAGGTAACAGCTAAAATATATATATAATAGAACAAAATTCAATCAAAATAAGACAGAAAAGGAGATAATGAAGAATAAGAGCTTTCAAGTGATTTTCAACTTCAGCTATTTAGGTATCAGAGGCATGACTATAATTATCAGTGTTCACCAAAGTTTTCTAGTTTACACAATGTCATGCTTAGAGAAGGCTAAAAAAATGATGGATAGTTACATATCATAAAAACCTCTTAACTTTACTACAAGTGATATCAAGGTTACAATTAATAAAAAAGCACATATTTTATCTTACGAGCCTCATCAGAAAAAAATCATCAACCACATTTAAAGAGCTTGTAAATGGCTACAAACATAGACCTAAAATTTCCCATTTTTCAATACAGTAATTTCTCACTAATCCAGAATATATGCGGCAGATGGTTGCCCAGATTAGGCAAAATCCAGATTATCCAGGGTTTTGACACACACAATCCCATAGAATCTTCTCCCCCTTGAATCTTGTATACAGTTGAATACTGGCAACTTCTAACCATTCCATATATTCCATTAGAGCCCCAAAGTGAAAGAAAGAGAACTCATTTTAATAAAACCTATTACCAATATTCTCCAAAAAATAAGTCTGTAGTAACTCATAAGTTGCTTTTATTGACATGGTATTCTCAACTGCATCATCCCATTAATTAATCCAATTCCATTATTACGAAAACTAATTGAATAACTTTTTATCTAAAGAAAATAGAGCTAAACTTCAGAAAAATGATGCTAGTTTTCATTTGCTCTCTTCAGTTGTAATGGCCCAATGTCTAGCCACTTTTGTCCTCTGGCACATTTATAACATGGTCATCCCAAAATGAAGGTCTACCATTTTTTTTTAAATTAGAAAGAAAATTTTATTTTCTGTATTTTACACACAATTTTTAATCTCTAACGTTTTTCTACTGTTTACATAATTTTTATGTCAACTTTAGTTTTATTTATTTTAATTTCAATTCCCATGTTTTGCATTAGTAGTTTTTGCATCCCCATGTCTTACCAGTTCATCACCATGTCTCTTATGAGGCGTTGGATCTCAGCAAACACAACTCTTCATCATAACTGAAGTGCCTTCCGGCCAAATTTTCTTCCAACAAACAATAAATTCTGACAGGTATTATATGATACTTGATCAACTCAGAAAAGCAATTCAGAACCGGAGATGAGGATGGTGAGTACATTTAAGTTGAAAGAATATTTTGCCAGATGGTGCTTCAGTGATGTTACGAGGTGCGTTTGCTGAGATACAACTCTGAGAGAAATTCAACTTTATTAACATTACAGGAAAAAACTCTACAATTAGTGGTGCTGAATTAGACCAAATTTTACCTGCTGTGGGACGTCTCTCTCAGAAACCAGCCACTCCAAATCAGATGCCTTTGGCAGCTGCTTCTCACTAAATTTCCGAAGGAGAGAAAGTGCCACCCCCTCAGCTGAAGAAAGAGACACAACAGTGTGGTTGCTGTCAACAGCTTCACTCTGAATTGTAAAATCAAATTAAGAAACTTATTTTAGTTCGGGCATGAAATATAAATAATTCAAATGACATTTTTTGTAATAAAATAATATCAATTTGTATAAATACGTATGCAATGTACCCTTTACCTCAGAGGTACTCAAACTGATGTACCCTTAACCTCAGAGGTATTCAAAACATGAAGTGTTTGAGCCTGAAATAACAACAAGAGATTTACCCTTCCATGTTTGTGATTTCCAACTTCTTCCCTCTTAATATGCACCAAAATTAAAACTGTTGAAACAATGCAAAAAAGTAACTGCTCAAGGTATTACTCAACACTGAAATGTGAAAAGAATTGAAACTGTAAAAATGGAAGCTACAGCTACATCAAACTCAAAATGTATCAGTTATGTCCATTTATCATTCAAATAACTAGCTCCCAAGCTTGTGAAGCCAGAGCTCCTATGAATAACATTAAATTATACGAGGGTGGTCCAAGAAGTACCCAGCCTGACCTAGAAATGGCGATAGTTGTTTGAAAAATATCACTGCATTAGAAAGTATGCAATATTTAACGCATATGTTTCAAGTTTGAAGACACTACGTTGTTCAGTATTTATTTGGCAGCAATAGTGAACATTTTCAGTAAATTTCAGAAAATGGAGGAAATTGGCCATCATTAAGTGATACAATACTTTTATTTAAAAGCCCAATCAACCTAAAAGCTAAACTGGATTCCTACTCTGGGTGAGTTGGCTCCTTTGTTTACAGCAGTGAAATATTGGATAGCAGAGTTTAAACAAGGCCGTATGAGCTGTAAAGATGAGCATCGCATTGGTTGACCAAATGAGGTGCAACTCCAGAAACAGTTAAGAAAATCCACAAAGTAATGCTGGATGATCATTGACTAAATGTGCACGAGCTAGCAGACATAGTAGGCATTTCAAAAAGTGTGCTACATTGCATAAGGAAAAACTATCAAAGGAGAATATTATGTGAACTTGTTGCAACTTTTGAGCGAAGAAATCAAAATCAAGCAAAAGCGGCCGCATTCGGCGATTCATCAAGACAATGCACCAGCTCACAAATCTGTTATTGAAATGGCCAAAATTCGTGAATTAAAGTTTGAATAAACTTCCCTCATACACCCTTTTCACCAGATTTAGCCTCCTTGGATTATTTTCTGAGTGCAAACTTGAAAAAGTGGCTTGGTGGTCAAAGATTTTCCAACCGTGATGAAGTGATGTTGGCAGTTAATGGCTATTTTAAGGAGCGAGACAGTTCTTATTACAAAAAGGGTATCGAACTTATTGAACATCGCTGGGAAAAGTGCATCCAGCTGAAAGGAGATTATGTTGGAAAATAAATAAGTTTCTTTCCAAAATTTTGGTGTTTTCTTTGTTGGGTTGGGTACTTCTGGGATTACCCTTGTATCAACTTCACTATGAAAAGATACCAACATTAGTTTCCTTTATTTATGAGAATTTAAATAAAGGAGAAAATGAGATGAACTAAGAGAAATATTAATTACTCAGTAGAACGGCTAACAGTGGATTATTGCAAAGCAACAATTAGGACTGATGATGAGAGAAGTTTTTAATAAATGGACAGGTTTTCCCTCACTAGATAGTTACGTTGAAATCCATCAACACTTGTTGGAATCAATTATAAACAAATGATATGACTAAACCTGGCCACTGACCTCTTTGACGGCACTGTTTTTCTCCTCTCCATTGCTGGCATCAAGGGGGACACACTCTGCTGCTGCTTCCACTAATGGTGCTGATGCTGCTTCCACCAATGGTGCTGATGCTGCCTCATCGCCCACCTTCACTCCTCCCACTCTACAACTTTTTTCTAATTTTGGATGACTATTTTTTAACTTACTGCCATTTACTGACTTAAAATTTTGTCGGTGGGCCAGGTCCGCATCAGAATAGAGTGATGCCAAAGACAGAGACAGCCCTGAAGCGCAAGAGTACCAGGTCATTAATGAATCTTTTTCAACATATCAGCATTATTAAAATTCAATTACAAGGCGATAAATAAACAAGATTTACTCCGGTTCCATCTCCTTATCTTTGCAGAGTAACTTTGCTGATTGAGAATGCCTTGGGTTAATGTTCACTGTGTCATTACACACACACTACTTGTGCATGGGCATGTTGGTAAGTAGATAAAGCCCACAAGAAAAGCATTAACCATAATTTGCCGAGCATTGCTACACTCTGACTAGATAATTATTATTACAATACTTCCCACAAATTATCAAAAGCAGCAAAGTAACTCACTTAAGAACCAAAATATCTTCAACAAATAGAACTTCCAATGATAGAGGTGGGACTTATAAACAAATATTACACATAAAACCATTAACCTGTCTTTGGACACAGCAGCTATTATTCATTGGGCCCAGTGGTGGCCAACATAGAATGGACCCACTTAAGGAGGGGACGGATAGAAGTGATGTTATTTCAGGAAGGAGGATATCTACAAAATGGACATCCTAAAATAATTGTTTTTTGATTATATGTGCATAGAATATTTAAAATGTGCGGTACATAAATATTATTTTACTAGCAAAAATGTCATAGAGATACATCATTATCTGATTTTTAAATTTTATTATTACATGCCCAATGGTAGCTGACAGAACTTTTTTCTACATAACTGAAGGATGAGCTTAATCTCAGTAATTAGTGCATGTATATTCACTTGTACCCTTAACACCATTCAATATAAAAGAAAAGAGAGGCTGCTTTTAAGTTAATTCAATGGACTTATTCCCTTTCACTAATTTCTTCCGAACTACCCTGCCTTTGCTTCTGTTACACATATGCATTGCTTCAATCTTTCTGTTCTTTTTTTGACTTCTAATATTTTTTATGATAAAAGTGTCTTCAACTAAATTCACTCATGTCATTCTTGGTCTATTTCTTCTTATCAAACTATTTACCCTTCTCATAAATGACATCACCTCATATTTTTTATTACATACTGCAATCGTTTCTGTGAATAATGCATGCAGATAAAAATGATCATCACACCACTTCAGCATACAAATGACAAGCTAAAGGTATATTTGAAAGGCTTAATGATGATAATAATAATTTTAAAATTTTTAAAGTAATTTACAATATCATACCTTAATGCTCTCAATATTTAATATCAAGCATATCATGAGTAAATATTTGTTTTTATTGTCAATAGTGACGGTGGCTTCAAAAAGGAAGGAATATCTAGACTTCCTTTCAATTGATCACCTTTCAACACATGCAAAAAGGTGGGTGTAGGTGATTGGCAAGGCAGATTTCATTGATTTTCAAAATGGAATAAGTATACAATTAAAAGTATATCATCACCATTTCCACTTTCAGATTATTTTTTGAACCACTGTTTCATTAGATCTCTTGTATTACACTACCAAAAGAATAAAACTCAGCGTGATATTTTTAGTACAAGCATGGAAACATAAAACTAAATGAATGATCCCAGCAGCAATCCAATTTACTGAGCATGTCAGAAACATGAGAAGCTCGCCAAACAAAAAATCAATTGCGATCATGAGTGGATCAAAATTCTACTTAAAATATGTACAGTAAAACCCTTAATTTGCACTGTTCTAGGGACCCCCAATAAATGCGTAAAATGAAGGCAAATGCAAGAAGCAGGAAAAGGAGAATTTTCACATTTTAAAACGTTCTGTCTTTGCCTTGCCTTTCCATTATCAAGCAGGATAATATTTACATTCCCGGATAATTCAGGAAAACTTGACACATGAAAATATGAGCCACCTCACCGTTTGACTAGTGCAAACAGTTGCCTAACTTCAAATTTTTTTAAGATAATAGAGTATTTTTGATTCACTGTAGTTTTGATTTAATAAAGCAAGTTTCAATACTTTGATTACTAAGGAACCCATCACTAGTATATCTGTTGCTTCGAGGCAGTCAAAATGATTCAAGTTCTCACTCACCAGTTCTTGCATTTTTCAAGCATCAACATGTTTGGGTCAAAGGAATTTTCATTCCTCATAATTTCAACATGTGTGTCATAAGAATAGTATCCCTCAGGTGTTTCTTAAATGTATAAATTCCACTGGAAACTTCTAGCTGTACAATGTTCTCATTTCGCAGCACAAGTCTTTTCTAGCAAACAGAGATTACAAGTTTAAGTAATTCACATTTCCGTCACTAGTGGAGCTCAGCACTTCCCCAACATACTTGATTTCTCTGCTAAAACCATTCACATTACTGGTCTCTCTAATCTTTTTAAATGTATTTGTATGAAATGGAGTCAAAAAAGTTTTTTTAAAAAGCCTGATGCACATGTATAACTGTTTTAAATGTGATTTTCTTTAAATACAGCACACTTCGCAAGTAAAATGAAAAATGAAAATCTAATCGTGTAAATATGAGGTTCCACATACATCTGGAAAATAGGAACTTGTATGGGACATGATAAAAATGTTGTTTACTGTGAGAAAACATAAATTTCAATAACACATGCACCGGATTTCACTGCCTTTCCATAAAACTGAGAAAAATGCTTTCCTAACAAAATACATACCACAAACTAATATCACCATAATCAATCTCTAAAAGTTGATTCGCTAGGTGATAGTGGAGCTTATCTCAAGTAAAAAATTTCATATGGAATTCACACATCAGGGTCAAGTAATTCCCTGTATCATCAGAGATTACCCACCAATTTCTGGTAGCCAGAAAATCATCCTAATTGAATTTTAGGCAGGGTTACCCAAAGACATCAACTAAATTTGAATAAATGACGTCCTAGCCAGAATTCTAATGCCATAAATACTAGGTTAAAGCAGCAATACAC
Source organism: Hetaerina americana (assembly GCF_022747635.1). Lineage (NCBI taxonomy): Eukaryota > Metazoa > Arthropoda > Insecta > Odonata > Calopterygidae > Hetaerina > Hetaerina americana. Next base: position 59,373,446 of record NW_027287538.1, read on the forward strand.
AAATACCCATCAATAGACAAATTTTGCAATATTTTGCTATAATTAAAACAGGATCTCAATGGCATGAATTTCTTCACTAAAGAAGAGCAGGGCTTTCGTTATAAAAGTCCATTGTGCAACACTGACACATTAAACACTCAAATACTTGTGTATTTATGAAATGGCTCCACAATATTTGCATTAGTATATTACTTTAAGCAGTAAAAGAGAGCTGATTGAACCAAATTCCACTTACCAGCATCACGAGACTTAGTGAGCCCACTGACATTGTCATCCAGCGTCAATTCCTCCACGGAAGATTGACTGCTTTCCCTGTCTCCCCCATTTCTCCTCCAGAGGCTGCCCCCACTCCTCTTTCTCCTCTCAGTTGGAGACTGTGAGAGGGGGTAGGTAGGCGAGGTGGATGAAGATGAGGGAGTTGATGAGTGGAAGCTGCCAACAGATGATGATGAAAATGGGCTGACACTTTGCTCTGTTGTCGTGGCTACAGAGAAGAAATAAAACAGTTTGTTGACAAAAAACCTAAGACAACTATCATCATTACCTAATTAAATATTAATTGATCATAATAGATAAAAATTCAAGTTACAAACAGATTTTTTCATGCCATGAGCTCATACACAGAGTAGCATTAATCTCAGGAGGTGCATATACCATTACTATCAATGCACAGCAACACACAGCAGAATATTAGCCCACTGAAAATTGTTAGGGGAAATAGTTTCTTCAAGACCTGTAAATATACCAAACTTAAATTTTCTGAACCACTTAAAAGAGAGGAATGACAGCACATCAAGTTCTACCACATTTTTTTCTTTGGTTATCCTAAAATGAAAAAGGAAACTGCAAGCAAGAGGTGTGTACAGTTGGGAGAATGGGCTGCTCAGAAACTTACCAACTATTAAGGTAGTTTGAAAGGTTCTCAGAATCACCACCAGATGTCGGTGCTTACACAATGAGTTTCCCACGTAGTTTAGGTTATTGACAATGGATATTAAAACTAACTACTCTCAGTCCCTTTCTCCTTCAACTATGATAGGGGTGGAGGGGGCCTAGAAGCAAGAGCAGGATGTACAGTGCCCAAGTCAGTTGCATCTCCTCTGACAACTGCACAAATCAGTTGCAGGCAGGTTTAGTCTTGACTGTACCCCTATCCTGCCAAGAAACACACATTGTCTGCATTCCTCGGTTACTACCCTTCACTCTTACGGTTTGTAGAAAGTATTTGCTTCTACTCAGAGTCAACCACAGGTGTCACTTTCCCAACTCCACTGACATTAACACTTCAGCAAGGCCATCCAAGCTACAACTTTGGCAGCAGTCCTTTATGGGATGAACTGTGGCATTTTTACCTTTCAAACTAAAACACACAGTTCACAGAATAGCTTGGGGAGAGCTGTGACAAACCAATTCTCAGATTGATGACCTATGATGATGATCACAACATCAAAATGCTAAAGGTTACATATGGTCATAACTTACTCTCTGTCTTGCCATCTCCAAGAATATTGCATTGAGCCCAGGAGAGCATCCTATGGTTATTCCTTTCCTTCTGCTGCCGCAACTGCCTCCTTCTCAACCTAATCCTTTGCTCCAGCTGATTGATTTCCTCATCACTCTCCTCCTCTTTGAGTGCTGCCTCTTCATCATCAATGCTGCTGGCCTTGACACCCAACTGCCGATTTGACTTTACCTGATATAAAAAGATCACATATGTGTAAAATCTATAAAATTTCCACATCATTTGTAATCATTTGGTGAGGAAATAGCAGGACAGGTGATCAATAAATGTCATATCATAACAATTCACAATGACAAGGGTTTTAAGGCTATTAAGAAACACTTCTTTTGGTATTTAAAAGTAATGTAAATGTGTGCTTCAAGTCACAAAAGAACTTGGGGGAACTAGGATAAAATCACTAATGCTGAAAGACCTACAGAGCCCTAAATTGGCTTTGAAAATTGCCAATCACAACCTACAAAATAATATTGCAGTCACCGACTGATACATTTGACCCATCCTTCATATGCTATTGCAACAATAATTACCTCCAATGAATGCCAATATAATTCTGGAATAGTGCTAATCCTACCTATATTTATATCAGTCTTGACATGTGAAAGTACAGAGCTTAGAGGCCATGAAGGGAGATTAACTGAAACAAGATTACATTTAGTGGCATAACTCTAGCAAGTATGTATTTCTAAATTTCAAGAGTATAGGGTTTTGTACAACTCATTGCTTTTGATATCAACTAGCTCGGAAAAGGTCTCATTCCCTGCTTTGAAATTCTCATGCATCAAAGCTAATTCACATTATTCTGCAAGTTTATTTTATTTCCACAATTTGCATAGGCTTAAATTATGAAAATAGAACTGCAACAATTCAGAAACTTGAGGAAAAATTAGTGTTATCAAGCAGTAAGGTCGTATTATATAAAGAAGTTTCTAAATGATTTATTTTATATTTCCTCACTTTTACACCAACTGGTTGATAAAAAAATCTTAGACTTAATAAAAGGTATTGCTACTAGCCAAGGGAGTGCTGCTTCACTTACTTCACCAATTAGCTGCCATCATAAGATAATCTAAATAAATAATTACATTCTTTATTTTTAATTCAAAATTTTCCATCAAGGACTACCTACCATTTCACCTCCCTTTCCTTCCACCATCCCCTATCTCCTCAAGCCATGATTTTTTTCTTTTCTTCTTCCAACACTTGAGATCACAGTGGATTTCCATTTCCTCTTTTTTAACTACTAGTTAAGTCTTGATGGCAAATGCAGTGATAGTTACATGTTTAAAATGCAATTGAGGAAGGTAACAGGAAACCATCTCAATTATCCATTAACATTCACCTCAATTAAATATGATGACTCCAAGAAAGGAAACATATAAAATCTTAAGAAAGGAAGTTCCATTTAGAGATGCAACAGGTAAAATATTAATTGAGAAAGAAGAGGTCCTGACAATATGGAAAGTATATAAACAGGAATATTTAGACAAAAATAACAGGTCAGGGAGTTCGGATATAGAAATAGAATATAAGATCAATAAAGATAGCTTAGAACCAGGAATATTTGACCGAAAGGTAGAAAAAGCATTGAAGGAAATGAAATTGAAGGGGCTTTGGGCATAGATATATCCCCTGCAGAACTACTTAAGACTTCAGGAAAATGAGGAAGAAAGTGTTTTTATGGGTTCATTTGCAGCATTTTATGAAGGAGGAATTTAGCTGGAAGTCAGATGAGTATCGATATCCATTTCAAAAAAGGGAAATGCAACAGTATATGAGGAAGGTTTATATCAAGCAAGGCCAAGTATTAATTAGGAACAACAACAAAAGTGTGGAAAAAGAGAGAAAATAAGTATTTAGGCAGAGATCAGTGGGATTTAGAAAGGGGATGGGTCTTTCAAAACTTCTTTAACTTGAGAGAATGAATTACTATGGATCTTCTATGTCCTGAAGATTCACTCACTGAAATGTCAGTGGAGATGGAGCACTTCACCGTAGAGAATTAATTCAGCAGAAATGGTGGAAAAACAACAGATACTTCATCCTTTAACTAACACATACTGATAACTCTCTATTCTTAAGCCTGCTTCAAATTTATTTTTAGGATTTATTTATACTTTGGTATTTCTCCTGCTTTTGTGTATTTAACTGATGCACAAATTGACATATGAATATATTTACACAAATATACTCAAAAGACTCTTATCCCAACTATTCATTTCATTCTGGAGATTAAATGATGATCCATCAGGGTAACTTCGCATCCATCTCTGGATAATTAGGATTTTACAGCTCAAATCTTGAAAAAAATTGATCAAACCACATCTAAATTTTTTCTTGGAGAGAACCAAGTGAGTCGGAAACATTCTATTCCCTAGTTGAAGGAGGAAAATGCTATATCTTACCTGTTCAATTGCAGCAATCATTGCTTCACATATTGCAAAGTGAGCATTTTCCCGGTCTAGTTCAGCTGCTGAACGAGCAAACTGGCCAGATGATAAAAATGACGTCAAACTCTGACCTCTTGCTGGTTGAGGGAAAAATCCAGTCCACATGGGGACAACACCACATCCTCCAGCTTCAAGAAAGCTCTGTTTATACCTACTACTCCAGATTCCACTGATTGGGCCAGTTCTCCAGTTGAGAGAAGATGCTGATATTGAAGGACCCATGAGGAACGGAAGGGTGTTTTCATGGCCAACACCAGAGGCTCCATAATTTCTCAGCCAAACTAATCAATGCCAAAATAGAGCAACCGATTACTAATACTGTAATAGCATGGTACAAATATCACCATAATACTGTTAAATGCACTGCAAATTAATGTTCCAATGGTTCTAAAAAATTAATACAGATTACTGCATGAGATACATGACCGTGTATGAACTAGTCTCATTAAAGGTAAACAGTAGAGGAAATGGAAATAGACCAAAGAAAGTGTGCAAGAAAGATGAAGCTTTATGAAAACAATCATTAAATGCATTTACAGAATTCTAAGTTTATCATATCTTTTAAGAGTAGTCATCAGAGAAGTTTTGAGTTATACTGCAATGGTGGATAGTTTGAGAAAGAATGGGTCAATAAACTACAATCCTATAACTTATTCTTCTTAATTTCCATTCACAGTCATTCCCAACCACTGCCAAATAAATTGAGTTGTCAGTCTAATACCTCAAATTTTTTGAGGTCAGAGGATTCTTTTGCATCCCTTATTCTTCAAATGATATTCATTTAACGAGGGTGGTTTTAAGTTGGTGCAAAAATTTAAAATAATTTATCTTTTGAGATGAATAAATTTCACTTTTCAACATCATCTCCTTTTAGGCTTAAACATTTTGTACAATGCTGCTCCAATTTGTTGTTCCCTTCCAAATAATGTGACTGTCCCACCTCTACTGTTTCCATAGCCACCTCTTCAAGTGAATAAAGTATCCTTCATATCATTTATTTTTTCACAATGAAGAAATGGTTGTAGTCAAAGGAAGTCAAATCTGGTGGATTGGGAATGAGTAAGAATTGTAACTCCCATTGATTTTGTAGTCATAACTATAGATTGCACTGGTAGGTTGTTGTGAAAAAGAACTTTTTTGTGGATTAATCATGGATATTTTTTTGCAGCTTGGTTTAAAAATGGTCTAGTATCAATGCATAGTATGCCCCTGTGATAATTTGACACACTCCCAAACAGCCAGTTAAGACAATGTTAATTCCAAAGCGCAAACACCATAATTTTCCCTTCTTCGTTGTAGACCCCTAATTGCAACCCATTGCTAGGACTTTTTCTTGATTTCAGGCATGTAGTGTTGTATCCATGTTTTGTCCACAATGACAAAATGATAAATTAAATCCTGTAGACTTCACAGAAATAACTGCAAACTAGCCTCGGAACATGATTTAATTTTTGGTCAACTGTAAGATCAAATTTTTGGTCAAACATGACACCCATTTTATAGATAGCTTAACATTACATTGTACCCCATTCACTTGAGATACCTAGAGCATTAGCCATCTCCATATGCCTTCTATCATCACCATATCACAGATTTTTATCAATGATTTCTAAGGTAGTGCCCTCAACAGTAATCCAGAACATTTACCATCACTTGTGCTCATATGGCCACTCTGAAAATTTTGAAACCACTTATAAACCATTCCAATCAACATGCAGATTCACAATAATATTTATCAAGTTTATCTTTAATCTCTTGAGGTGATACACCTTTCATAAATAATGACTGATCAATACACAAAATTCTCTTTTTGCAAATCACTCAACTTACCCCATTCACACAAACACTCAAAAAGAGTAATGGAGTAACAAATCAATCTGGCTGAAACCTGGTTTACCTTCCTTCAAGAGATGCTACTAACTGAAAATACATTTTCTACATGACAGTGGTGCACTTCTCTGACTTTGAAAATACTTTAAAAAATACCCTCATAATTTAGACATAACTGTAAAAAAATATTTTTCAAATGAAGTTATTTTTCAGACATCTATATTCCCATAGTAACCTCTCTATTTCATGTTGAAAAATCATATGTGCCATTTTCCAAGTTTAGTCAAGGTCCGAACTAAGAAAATTAACAACATTCCTTCAACATCTCACCACTTTTATAGAAAATGCACTTCATTGATCCCAGCACATAGCTCACAACACTGCAAATTTTCCTGAGAATTCACCTAAGACATGCGTACATCAATGGTGATTTACCATAGTTTCTCATTAACATTTCATAAGAAAATCTTACATTTTAAATTATGACGACTAGTCGCTGTAAAGTCACCCAACTGATATGTCTAATTTCAAATTTAACAGCCCAATGTTACATAAAATGTGTCCGAAGTAAAGTTTGACAAAGAAACTAAGACGAAAAAAATGCAAATCGTGCCGTTTAAGATTACGATATAGTTATAGGATAATTGGTTTTATACCTACAACCAACCTTTAAGTTTTCCTTGCTGCAAGCGATAGTCTCAGTGATCTCGAATAGCACTACCGAAACTATTTATTTCTTTAATTAAGGTTTCCCTAACCATACTCCTTTGTGGTGGAGGGAGGCCCGCGAAATTGCGTCAGGGTGATGTCCGGGAACCCCTCGATTAAATACGTCTTAGACTTTTAAGCGACGCTGAGCCACGTAAGAGTAGTCTTCTTTACCGCGGAGGGACTTTTCCTTCTACTTCCTTCCGATGACACATACCTTCTTTTCTTTGACGAAATGTAAGGCAAAAGATAAAGCCACTTTATCACAGCCGACGTGAATACACGCTATATGTCTCCTGAATGCCCTAAATGAAGATAAGCGTCAACCGTACTTTTGTTGTACTGCCATTACGCATGTTAGTTTTCAGACGACGTATTTCCATGAGAAACTCATGATCGTAATATAACCTTATCTTACCGCCTGTTTTAAGGAAATTGAGCAGATGTCGTTTATATTAGTATTAAGGTAATTCGTTAGCAAGAGAAAATTTTTCTTGATGAAAATGGTCTTTCAACTCAAAATTACGAATCGGGAAATGAGGTGGCTTGCAACGAAACACCCGCAAGCTTTAAAATAATACAACCTTGTTACATTCACACACGAATGCTTTTGAACCAATGCATACAGCTTGAGTCATTAGAGACGATGGAAAAACATTTGTTTGTTCCAATCTGAACAAACATCCGTTGCAGGGCACGTTTTTGAACCCACATTTATAAACCATCTCGTTCACTTGGAATTTGACCCGGGCTTCGCTCATATGCCGTAACATACGGAAATATATTTGTGCCGCGAGGCTAAGAGTGCCAAAATTATCTTAAGTTTATTCCTAAATCAAATAGCCATCAACACTGCATAATGACGGCACATTCTGAGAACTATTCTACGAATATAAAATACCGTTGGGCGACCCTAAATTTACACACTTTATTCAGTTACTGCATCCTTGTAAACATGCACAACAGAGTAAGTAAAGTTCACTTATTCAATCATCAACGATTTATTCCTAATCGCAAAGTAAGATTCCTTATAGAGTACTCACTCTCTTCAGGAAATTTAATGAAATTGCACACCCCTACCCCAAAAACCATCTGTAATTTAAGGAAAGCCCTTAGGTGCATAGGATGAAGAAGAAAGGGCAACTTATTCATAATAGCTGCAGCACTCCCTTATTTTTTACTGAGGAACAACTCTTGGGCAAAATAAAACCGCATGACTTCGGGTAAAAATAATAAACGTTCTCACACTTGAGACTAGCAGATTTCCTAGTACTGATGGATGGCTAAAACGATATCACATCATGCAGTGGAGCATGCAGCAAGGCTAAGCCTTGTGTATACAATTAGTTTAAACATGCATATATAATATCTTGACATAGGAAGTATTATGCATAGATATATTATAGCAATTTATACTATTCTTCAAATTTCATATGCAACAAAGCAGAATTATTGTGAGATTTCCATCAATAACAAAATGCCTGAATTGTTTCTAAAACAATTTTAGTTTTGAATAAAAGAGGGTGATGAGTAGTAATGTGCCATTTCATTATACCAATTGTTTGCTCAATGAACAACGGCTCTTCCATTAATCTCATGTTGTCAAACTTGGTCAATTATTAGCCAAATACAAAAACAAAAATTGAAAGAAACACTATTTATGGAAACTAAGAAAATATCAGATGGTTTTTGCTTAGGATAAAAAATACCCAAAACACTCAACACCTTTTTTGTCAACTGTAGCTCCAACTGACTAGATCTAAAAAAGATGACAGCACCAACAAAACTATTATAATCAACTTTAAAACTGTAAAATTGGAGACAGAATGCAGCGCTTGCAAGAAATAATTGTCAGGACACCAACTCAGTAGACTGATGTTTCCACAGCACAAAGTTGATGCCGTAATAATTTTTTACAACCCTCCTCATAATCTCACTTTGATCTCAACAAGTTGATATTTTCAGGCTCTCCACAGAGGTCTCAGGAATATCTCCCGAGGAAATCTCAAGGATAAATCCTTGAACCATGACATCCTTCATCCCTAATCTTCCTGTTCCAAATGCGGTTTAAATGATATATTAATTTATGCTAGCATTACCATTATCTGATTGCTGACTAGGGGCTTCCCTTCCTGGCCAGTTATCTCGTGCAAACCCAACAGGTGCAGAGCCCACTAGTACAGGTGAGTAATCTGCTTCAAGTCTATTCCCTCTCGAGCTGCCACTTGTCCCTTTGTCTTCCTCAACCCAAGCTGCTTGGAGTTGTAACTGGCATGGACGTTGGGACATGGATGAGGGGAGTAACTTATGATGGGATAATTCAGACATCTCATCATCTTGCAAACATAGCATGGGAGCATGTCGAAACAGATCATTCTTCTTCCCGTGATAGCGAAGATAATTGGTGTGAGTTGTACCAATATTTTCCCTGCCAGTGGACAAAGAAATTAGCTTCCATGAGCCAACTATGAAAATCTATTCAACTTCATTTTTAATTCTAAAGCATTTTTCTGAAATCATTGAAAATAATGATACAGCAAAACCACAACATCAACAGCTAAATTAATCACCAAGGAATAGTACATACTGCAAAGAAAAAAAAATGAGGCCAATGCACACTATCACCCAGAATTGCAAATAAATTGGTGGCAGTGAATTTCTAGGATAAATTGACTACTAAGTGTGTAGTCTGTCGTTGCTTTTCTGAAAATTTGCCAGTTATTGACAGAATCTATCTATCTCAGAATCTAAAGAAACCCAACTACCAGAAAATTTTTCTACCTAAAGCTGAACTTAATTAAAGAAATTGCAAATCCAAAAAATGATTTTTATTGATGCAAGACCATGGCTACAAGGCTGAGCATCATCATCAGAAGACAATACATGTTCTTAAGCCTTTTTATATACATATATCTGGTTGACAGGATAGGTAGAGTGAAACACCAGGAGGGAATAGCAGGGGATAGGAAGAGGAGGAAGTGGGAGATGGAGGAGGGAGGGAGTGAGGGCTGGGGCCTCGAGAAGAGTGACCTGTCCACGAATGTCCTCGTGCTGTGAAGGTAAGGGATTCCTCATGCTACCCACTACCTGTCATTAAGGTAGGGATTAAGGTACAGTAAGAAGGATTAGCAGAGTCTCTTCCAAACCGCATGAAGGGGGTGAAACAGAAAGAGTATAAAAGTGTGTTGATGTCGTGACATTTGGTGTATTTTAAAAATTGCAAAATTTTCAGCTCCTCAAACATCCAAATGCAGTCAATTCTTTTTTGTTTTTGAAATTTCCAGAACAAAGTTCCTACCATGATTGTTTTCCGATATGTGTTGGGTGAACTGAGTGGTTTTTTGTTCATGAAGCTTTCTTTGATTTAATTTTATTAAAAAAATTTGTTTCATCGAAAGAAACAAACTGGGAAATTTTTTCCCTTCTTCGCGAGCAAGTTGGGCGTTCTTCAATGTTCTTTAATTCATTGTTCAAACATCCTGCCAGTCTGTCCGATGTAAACTTCACTGAAGTAAGAGCAAATCAATTTATAGACTCTGCTATGTTGCATTAAATCTATTTTGTCTTTGGAAGAGGAGAGTATGAGATTTCATGTGAGTGTATATGTTGTAAAAATAGGACATAGGACGTTGCATACATTAAAAAATGCAGATGACATAAAGTATGCATTGCCTTCAGTCTTTCAAATGTGCAATACACTCCTTCCCAGTGATTTACCATCATAAACTCCTCATTTATACTTCAACAAATAGTAAACATGTATACTTACGCATGAACTGACTTAAGTCCTTCAGCTTTATTATGACCATGATTTGGATCACCCTTGAAAGAGGATGACTGAAAGAATTCACCCAATACACCATCAGCAGCCGTTGCTGGAGTTGACGAGATCATTGTACTACTCCTCCCACGACTTTCCTCCTTTTTCGAGGCAATCAGAGAGGGAAGGCTACTCCAGCATCTACCCATATCCCCCATTGCTTTTAAACTATCACACGTCCCCTTCCCTCTCACCCTGTAATCCGATGCCCTCCTCTCACTCTCCATCATCACAGTTCTCACTCCAGGATTTGAGGAATGACTAGTCGGAGTCAAAGTTTCACTTTCATCCACTTCTAAATGCATTTGCTTTCCAGAAAAACTTTGGTTGCGGGGTAAGTTTATAGGCAAGCCATTATTGCCCAGTTGCTTATCCTCATCAGATAAGGTTTCTCTCACAAGGATTGTGACAGCTGGAGATTCTTCATGATAATTTCTGGTTGGATTGTCATCATCAAATCCTTCACTCCAAGCCTTATTTCTAAATGTTTCGGGAAAAGATGAGCACCTCCGATGTGTCTTGTGGAAAGGCTGCCACTTCCATCTAGTCAAGTACTAAAATAACGAATACATTTTAACAGATCATTACTGAACAATTGTTTTTTTATCAATATAATTAAAAAACCTAGCTAAAGAGAAAATTCATACATCATAAGGAAATATTAGAATGAGTATGAAATGAAAATACTAATGAGGATGAATTTAGAATTAAATTTGAAGTCTTTATAATACTCTCAGAATAAATACTTTACAGAAAAAGAATGATGACAGGGATTATAGCATGGGGCAGATCCCCAGTTATAGGCAAAGAAAAAGCTTATAATCCCAAGGTGTGCAAATGCTGAAGAAAAGGAGGGAAAAATAAGCATGAAAGGTGATAATGGAAGGGGATTAGGAGAAGCAAGGAGGCAGTGACCACCAAAAGTAACAACCTGGCTGATATTAGCAATCACTAGTGCTCTTCTGATGGAATATGGTGCCATGCAATGCTTCTTCCCTAATCTCACTGAATCATACTGTGCATGTGTCTCAAAGGTATATAAGTATTTATCAATTAATGATTCGCTCCCCATGAAAAAATTAAAAACTCCTACAGTTATGGATTAAACAACATTATGCTACACTTCTTGAATAACTATAAAGACTAATTCAGGTATCAGTCATTCATCAGTTTTATGCATATAAACCTATTATATAATGCCCATTCAGCATTTATACCTATTGCAGTAGTAGGGAGTGTAGTTTATGGGAGGCGACTGACAGCTGAGGTGATTTGCATCATAAGGGATGGACAGGAAAGGAAGGGTGAAGAGAAACCCCCCTTCTCTCTCTAGACTGCTCTTAAGGAAAGGCACCAAGGGGTCCACGGTTTAGCGTCCCATTCGACGGACGGCATACTCATTCAAAGTGCTCATCACAAAGCACTTCAAGGAGGGATCAGGATACCACTGAAAAATAGCCGCACCCGGAATTCGAACCCGGGCCCTCTGAGTGGATAGAAGGTTCAATAGCCACCGCACCATCAAAATCCCACAATTATATCAATTGAAAATTGAAGGATGGCATTAAATTCCAGCAAAAGAATGTTTTAGGATATTAAAGAGCAAATTGAATGATTTTTCACAGCAGTAAGTATGCTAGATGAGGACTTATCTTCTCAAATTCAATTCAGACTCTGCATTATATTATAAACTTCTGAATAAATCAATTTGTATGTTACTATATTCCATACAATCTTATACAGGCCAATTCAAGAATCACATGGCTGATAACATCATTTGTAAAGATTTAAAAAAATTCAATTTGAAAGGATTGTCCCAAAGAAATTAAAATAAAAAGTTCAAATTTTCCAACTGTTAAATTTCTTCTCTTTATACACCTCATACAAGTTGGTGCCATAAAATAAAAATCAACACTATCTTGTCTCAAAATAGATTTCTCTCATTCTCCTCGGAAATTCCCAATTTAAATGCTAAGCACAGCTTATGGGATTCCACTGAGAGCAGTGCTGATAAAGACTGTCATCACCCAGACTTCTCAGAATGTTTAGGATGTACAGCATCTTCATTTTAACAAACAATTATGGAATTAGACATTATCCTACTACATGAATACGTACAACTAGCAAATAATTAATGGACATCTTCAAATTATAACCAGAAAGTTGCAGTATGGATGCTCTCTTGGTATCTATTTTATTTTCGCCAGTGTTAAACATCTACTGAAGATAGGATTGGGTAAAATCGCTTTGGGTGATTTTCATGATGAAAAGTGTAATTAAATATATTTATAACGTAGGTGAATTCAATTCAATCATATTATATAATGTATATTCTACTTTGACAAAACCTATACCACATGGTCTGCTGGTGAATAAATGATGATATGATATAAAAGCACCATGTTGTGCCTACACTTGCCTACAGGGCATTAAATGCATTCATCATAGTAAACCTATCAGCCCTAATGAACTGTAATGTTTAATGAGAGCAACTTTTTTCAAATTTTATGTGCATGTGAAACTAATGTTTGTAGTGTTCTATCATACATGCCAACATTCAGTGCTTATGGATACAATATAAAACCAGCCAGAAAAACTCTCATACCAAGCACGGATCTATTTCAGTAAGAAGAGAAGGCTGGCTCTGCTCCACAGCTCTTAGACAGACTAAGGCTGCTTCACCGTACTCAGGGCGGCAAAGAAATGCATAAGGTTCGTAGCATGAAGCTAGGTGACTTCTATCAGATAACAGCCAGGACAATTTCTGGGATAATGTATGTCCTTCCAGACTGAAATATAACGACAAATCGTTAAAAATTGAGTGAATAAATACATATATATATTCAGAGACTCCGTATTTTTAATTACCTTTTAAACAGCCAATACGATGCTTTATCATTCGTGACACCCTTGGGTAAGTGCACGAATGTATCCTTATCTTCGCAAAAAAATGTCGGCGAATTTGCTAAAGCCGGTTGTAGCCAGGTAAGGCCCTGGATAAAAACCCAGCAATCTGGTTCCCCCTGTAAATGGGATAATTACCATTAGAAAATATTAAACACGTTATAATAACACAATCAAATTGAATTTTATTCCTACATCCTGGGTAAAAACTCTACAGCCGTGTTTAAATATGTTTTTCATGGCATTATACAAGCGATTTAATCCTCCATATATATTCCAAACATTAGACACTTGACTAATCAGGAGGCCTTCCACAGTCCCCTTTAATGACTGTAAAAGTTGTTGATGCTCTTCAACACGGTATTTATCCATTGTCATTTAACACAAAACAATTCCACATGACTTGATCAAAGGGCACATAGACTGCTTCCTTTAAACTTGATCCATGATCTTCAATGCAGAAAAATATAAGGTTGTGGACGTTAGCGACGATAACTGACCATTTAATCTATAGGCAATAATTTGACGGACTCAGCTGACATTTTTAGTGCGCATATTGTTTGTTGTTTGTTTGTAATCTTTTGGTGACTGCAGTGGCAGACATTATGAAATATTCCTTGGGGATGTGTGGGAAATTTATGTGTATTTTGATGAATATGCAAAATATCAGTCGTCGGTTCAATAAAATCTCCTAAACTTGCCGTCATTTTATCAACTCTGTTATAAATTTTACTTAGGTACGTACGAAAGGTGACAATAATGCGTATGTTTTGTTCAAGTTTACCAAAGACGGTAATTGATGCTCTTGTTTCAATAAAGTTATTTTTATAAGGCTATAAAATGATGTAGTAGCATTTTTCAGCAAATTCTTAGGTGTTACGTAACTTCCATTATATAAGCTAATTGCATTTGAGTGGCGTTCGTCGCAATGAATTGTTTTCTTAAATAAAAAACCTTTCTAACGGTGAGGTAGTTGTGTAATTTCGGCCGAGGAAGTCACCTATTGTTCTCGCTGTTCTGTGTTATCCTGCCAGTTTTCGTTTTAATTCACTCTATTGTGTTCTCCCATTATTTGTTCGTGGATATTTTTGTCTAAGACATTTAACTATGCTATGCTTTAGTACGTTTTCTCCAGTGGGCATCGTACCCGATTAAGTTGCATGTTGTTTCAATGTTACCTGCTGGTTCATCGGAAAGAGCTCACGGGACATGCACATCAATATATTAATATCTTTTCGATCCACATGGTATTAATTCTGGTGTCATTTTTATAAATTCCGTTCTTTGTGACCAACCTTTAAAGTTAGGCCAGGGGGTTCGACCTTGGGTTTAATTTTTTTACACTCAGGAGCATATGGGGGGAAGTGGTCCCTTAAACCTTTCTAACTAATGTCTTCCCTTGATAACAACCCTATGCCAGCCACCCACTTTTCGCTCATGTCCTATCTTAAAGACATTAAATTATTAAGAAATGTTATTTACTTTGCCTGAAATACTAAAGTGACACTGGCAAGGATGCATTTGGATATTTAAAATCTCTGTTACTTTTTGTATTGTGTGTCCTGGTGACGTGCACTGTCGAGAATCACCTTTCAAACTCATCACAGTTTCATATTCAAATGTGTTTAAAAGAAGCGTTTTATAGGATTTACAATAATGAAGGAATTCATTTAGGAAGGATAGTAAAAAAGTCAAGCTTTCTCTTTCCAAAATAAGCAAACTGCAGTGTTAATATACCCACTTATTTTTAAACTACTGCACTGTTCATTGCAGTACTTCTCTATACTGTAATGAAGCTGCCTGGTTACACCTGGCAGATTAAACTCTCGTGCTAGCAGATAATCTTATCTCAGGAAACTTCGATGTGTCTCCCCAAAGGTTAGGTTAAATGCTGCGAGTCTTAGATTTGGTATAAATAGTTGAACTTACCAGTACAAAATTTACAACAGACACATCTGGTGTATATGGACGACTGGCCATCAATTGGCTTTTTGCAGATGCAGTTGAGGCTAATGTAACACTAACTGGCAGATATGCAATTCCAAAATGTGATGACAGTTTTGATTTGCCAACTCTGGGGACATTTTTTAAGTTTTTGTTGTGTGTGTACAACTTGCCCTTACTGTAATAGTTTTAGTTCCAGAAAAATAATGGGAAACTATATTCAGACTACTGTTGCTACATTAGTTAGTAAAATTACTCGTTTATACCATTTTCATGTGTAAATTATTACAAGATATAAATATAAAAAAATAATTCATAAGACATGTATATGCAGTAAATAAGTATGCAGTAGGCATAGCCAATGAAGTCTTATTATTCTTTCTTTAATGGTCAAATGCATATCTGCTATAGTTTCATTACATGTACTTGCATGCAAATGCTATATAGTTCTATATAATTTGTTGGTCCATGATCCAACTAGTACCATTTATTGTTACAATGATGATAGACCATAGTGTAGCAGCATGAAGGGCTGCCCACCACTGGCAAAGCCATTTCAATTCTCAAACTGACCAAATGGGAGTGAGGAGCCACCTTGATTCATTCCTGCAGTACTATAATAAATTAGCAATAGCAGGGGTAAGGAGGTAAATTTGATGTAATAAATAACAGTCATAAAATATATATTCATATTTATTTATATATTCATTTCTGTTATATGTTTATTTATATAATATATTTCATTGTTGTACTAGTTTAAGATAGCTTCCAATCTTACAATGCTGCTTTATCTCTTTTGGAAGACACCTAAATTATAAGACAATTCCTTTTATAGAACCGGTCGGTGTGAAAATATTAAAGTTTACAAAAAGATCGACCATTCCATTTGCAATAGCAAGTTGCTTTGAACAACATCCTGAAAATATTATACTCATTATGTCATAATAAGAGAAAAGGGAGAATTTAGATAAACTTTTTCAATTTCCGGATAATAATTTACTATACATTTTGACAAGATGGGAGTCATTATGTACATCATGAATTTACAGTTCCCATAACAACCTTTAAAAATTTTAAAGAAAAAATCAATAAACTTATAAACGTACTCAACACTGTATACCAATTTGATATTTCCACCAACATGTTTACAGCTTTAGCTAGAGCATATATGATCACTTTATTATGGCTTTTGAGACCATAATTCTAATAGACAAAAAAATAGCACAAAGTCCTATATTTGTTTACTCCCATCCTCAACCTCTGTATGTAAGGCGTTCATAACAAGCACAAAAAAGTACAAATTTTCATTACAATTTACAGACACTTAAGCATGATTTCATTCGACACAAATAGCATCAGTCAATTTCACCAACTTCTGGAATGCAAACAGCAAATTGCTATTTACCATTCTGACAACACATTGAGATTAGTTAGCAGCAAAGACTTATGGCAATGTACAACAATAGTCCCTAAATGCAGTCAACCTCCAACTTTACCACAGGGTAAAATAGGAATACATTTGTAGTAATTATCACAAGCCCAAGGTGAAGTTTTTTTTATATCAAAATGGGCCAAATTCACCAATAATATATTAAAACAACACAAAAAATTGCCATCTTGATGTGTATGTTGTGGCCCCATCATATAATTGTAAGTGCTAAAATAAAATAAGCAACAAATAATATGAACATTTACAAATGTAGCATATAATATTTCTGCAGTTTCTAATAAAAAACAGCAACCCTACATTTGCTTCAAAATATATCATATTAGAAGGGAAATCAAAATATATAGTGGAACTGTCAATACACCATATATTTCAAGACCTCCCAGAGAATTAGAAATCTTGTCTGTAGCACCAAATAGAAGTCCTGCAACATACTCTCAACAATATTTATTTGCTTAAAATATAATAAGCAAGCATAGATCTTGAAAATATAGGTCAAGGTATCCTTTACTAACAGTACGAAAAAATACTCGATTCCCCAAAAAAGATATACCTTATAAAAAGGAGATAATTCTTTGCATTGTGATGAAGTACAAATGACCACAAAATACAATCACTTTGTTAAAAATTAAAGCCAAAATTTAAGGTTAACCCATAGGGAGGATACAAAATAAAACTGGATTCAATTATACAGTGCCGATGTAAGATTTAGTTTATTTTTCCGCTAGTATTCACTTGATTAAGGAAATGATTTCACAAATCATTCCATAAAATTATTATTCAATACTTAGAAAATAAAAAAAGAGTATTAGAAAAGGAATAATTTACAAAAACATGCCCCACACAAAAGAATACAGATTACCCTGATTTTATAAACTTTTTATCATTTCTTCACCACAAAGGAATTCTGCAGACAAATATTAATTACTTCTTGGTTTACAATCCGTTGCCTCACGATCAACATCACCATCTACCATAATTGCACAGTTGGCAATAAATCACACCATGCATAAAACCCCTCATCCAATGTTATCTTCTACAGAAAAACATCTTAAGTTTTATGCATTTTCGTAACTGAAGAGATTCTGGTAGTTTTCACAACCTGCTTCCCCAATTTCGGGAAATGTGCAGAAGTAATTTCATCAATTTCCTGACACTGGTTGTCGATTCAACAGCTTGCTGAAGATACATCTACCTTTCAAGGATGATCAATTTTCTTCACGTTGTGCCCAAAGAAGGAACTGCTGCACAATGAAGGCCATTGCTATGGAGAATGCCGTGAAACCGCACACGAGAATTGCAGCCCACTGCTGGTCAGTCAAAGGCTTACGTTCACCGACTGCAGTCTGTGAATTCAAGAACATGGGTTTTGACTGTTCAATAAATGAAACATCTGAAGATTGTAGACTTGTGTGTTTAGATGAAAATTATATGCAGTTTGTCTTGAATAAATTTTTAACATTCATATACTAATGCATTCTCTATGCAAGAATAGTTCTCAGAAAATTTTTTGGAGATATTTCCCTCGAACCATTCTAACAAGAGTATTGGCACATTAAAATTGCAAGACACATAAGTGACAACTATTTTGACAGCTTTGGAACTTTCTTTCCAGTCCTTCAAGTAACTTAGAAGCTTTCCTATAAATATTTGGAAATTAGAAAATTTATCATTACACGCCAAATGCTTCTACATGTACTATAACAATAAGAACATAGGCCAGATAATAAACAATAGACTTGTTTTGTTGAAACACCAAAAACATGCTACTTTTTCATTAAAATAATTAAATCATCAGGCTGAAGAACTTATATTCTTTACTGAATTTTATTCCTCACTTTGCTGAAATCGAATAGAGTTTATTCCTCCAGGACAAATTCCTAATAGCAATGGACACAAATATTTCTTATTATGCTATTCCTAAGGACTGTCTGTGAAGGCAAGGTACGAATTAAAACTCACCTGTGAGGTCTGAAGCATTTTAGATCCTTCACTGCAATTGCCATTGGTGGAGGAATTGGAACCACTGCCGTTAGACGTAAGGGTACTGGAACTTGGTGTGGAGAATTTCACCGGGGGAGATGGAGATCCCAAGAGTTCACCATTGCTTCCACCACTAAGCAGTCTCACGGGGCACACCCTAGCACCATACTCAGCTCCAGATTCTAGATCATTTAGGGTCACTTTGGTTTCACTTCCATGGTATACCTAAGGAAACAATGGCATTGATTAATGACTAATTGATATGCTAAGGAGGTAATTCATTCATGGGATATGGTCTTGCCATTTAAGAAGATGGGCATTCCTTAATAAGGAAATGCCCTGATAATTTGTATATTGCACACAAGAAATGAAAAAAAATCCAAACATGGCACATGCTACTAAAATTATGTCACTTTCAATAACGAAAAAGAAATCGAGCCTAAAGCATAGACTCAAGTGTATTCAATTGAAAAAATTAAGGACTTGATTCTTACCTATAGTTCCATATGTATCATAGCATAAGTAATGGCAATGAGAAACACTTGCACAAATGTGCATTTATGGGTTTATTTCTTCAATTATGATGCTTGTATTCATGTCACAAGCATTTACAGCTTGAAACTTTCATTATTATTATTATTATTATTACTTTTTATTTGCCCAGAGATCACAATACAAAAATACCAGGTGGGTGGAGTATGTACATGATATAAGGCACGTCAAATGAGGAGCAAAGACACAGGCTCAGTTAAGATACATAAAAGAATAGATGCTCATAGTTACATAAGTGTTTCATTAAGACTTGCTAGGTGTAAAAAGTGACTGTATTCAATGAGTGGAGCCTAGATGCCTGAGTCTTTGTAATTCACGCATCATAGTATGAAAATAAAATGATGATTGGAGTATTCAAATTGGATAAAATGAAAAATTTCCAAAGACACACTATAATAATACGAGCCCATCGTACAGTGGAGATTCACAACTCACATACCATTAAAACTCAATAAAAATGCAGAGGATATGCATTCAGATTAGGAAACAGAGGGAGAGAGTTTCCATTTTTTGAAAAGAATACTACCTTGATCAAAAAGTTCCCGGAATAACCACCGTGTGGCGCTCCCATCGTTCCGATTTGAGTTCTGTTTTTTTTGTTAAATTGGTACATCTGTTGTTGATATTCCCTTTAAATCTTAGTGTCATAACTTGACATTTGCAAAAGTTACGTAGCCAAGAGTACATCTATCTCTGTGTGTGTTGGCGATTTTTTACAATTTCAGAAATGGATTTAAATTTGCAACAACGAACTTGTATTAAATTTTGCGTAAAAAACGGATTTAGTGGCGCACGGACGTTGGAAATGTTGGAAAAGTGTTTCGGCAACGATTCTCTAAAAAAAACGGTCGTTTACCAGTGGCACGAGCGGTTCAGAAGTGGTCGTGAGTCAATCGAAGATGATGAACGCAGTGGCAGACCATCGACATCGAAAGTCGGTGAAAAAATTGATAAAGTAAAAGAAATGTTGGTCAATAACCGCAAATTAACCATCAGAGAAATAGCGGAGGACTTGAACATTGCCTATGGATCCGCCCAAGACATTGTGGTTAATGATTTGGGTTTCCGTCGTGTAGCAGCAAAGTTGGTGCCAAAAGACCTCAATTTCATGCAAAAAAGAGACCGTGTTGACGTCGCAAAAGACATGATTTGCGAGGCTGAATCCGATCCCACATTCATCAAAAGGATCATTACTGGAGACGAGACGTGGGTTTATGAGTACGACACGCAATCCAGACATCAGGCAAGTGAATGGCGTTCACCAAATGAGCCGAGACCAAAAAAACCACGTCGTTTTCAGTCAAAAAAGAAGGCAATGCTGACGGTTTTCATGGATTACAACGGTGTAGTGCATCATGAATTTTTGCCAGAAGGCCAGACAGTAAACAAAGAGTATTATTTGGGCGTTATGAGACGTTTGCGTGAAGCAATTCGCCGAAAGTGACCAGAAATGTGGGCAGAAAACTCGTGGATTTTGCACCATGATAACGCACCATCGCACAGTGCTATCATTATTCGTAATTTTTTGACGAAAAATGCAACAAATACCATCAAACAGCCACCGAATTCACCTGATTTGGCTCCCTGTGACTTCTTTCTGTTCAATCGAGTTAAAAAACCATTACGGGGAACGCGTTTTAGCAGCCGAGAGGAAGTAATGGAAAAATCGCAGGAAGCACTGATGGACATACCGAAAACCGAATATAAAAAATGTTTCGAGGATTGGATCAAGCGCTGGCATAAGTGTGTTGCAGTCGATGGGGATTACTTTGAAGGGGACAATATAGATTTACATGAATAAACTTGTATTTTTAATTTTCTGAATAAATTCCGGGAAATTTTTGATCAAGGTAGTATGTGAATGCAGAGACAAACATAACTGTCTAGAAAAACTTACAGCCTCAAGACGGTTAATATTCATTTGGAGAAAACCAAGACAAAATATTTATAATAATAATTTTATCAAAATTCTCCAATCACTAGGTGAAAAACATCACAATATCTTTTTTAAATGTAAAACAATTCAAAACCTCAACTTAAGTAACACATTCATTTAACATTATTTTTCATTGGTTCAAAAATGTAATTTAAGGTTTTACTGCACACTAAAATGCATATTCCAAAAATTCCCCTATTAAAAAACAGTAATTAAATTGAAATCCAATTAAATGAAAAAATGGGACTTTGTAACAGTCAAATGAGTTTAAAATAAAGGAAATCACAAAAAATACCCTATGTTTACAAATTTGGCCAGC
Organism: Hetaerina americana; assembly: GCF_022747635.1. Classification (NCBI taxonomy): domain Eukaryota; kingdom Metazoa; phylum Arthropoda; class Insecta; order Odonata; family Calopterygidae; genus Hetaerina; species Hetaerina americana. The sequence continues at coordinate 59,394,858 of NW_027287538.1, forward strand.
ATTCCTACATTCCTGTACTTGGCTACATCTTTTTGCTCAATTGGCATCTAATATTAGCTAACCTTGAATATTGATCTAGCAAAAGAAGTTATGTTTCGGGGACCATGGGGTTTCTTGTAAGTAATGAATAGCATAAACAAGAAGCATTCACAAAATAAACATAACTGCAATTCAAAAATGATTACTGGAGTATAATGCTCCAGAGAAAATATACAATGTTTCCAACCACAGGATCAGATCATGAGTTAGAATTATAAAGTCGCCATACTTCAATTTATTCATACTAAAATACTTGCAAGATCATATGCTTTTACCAGGGACTGCTCTTAGCTTCAAATTAAATGATATTTTGAATAAAGTGGGATCAAAATAATGAGACTTCACGGTGCATAATTCATCTAAGAAAGAAGGGAAAAAATATAAGGGCCACTCAGCGTTTCTTCTTACCTGCTTGTATTCCTGATCTCTCATCCTACACAGTTGCACTTGGTAAACCACTGGATCACCCCCAATGGGACGACAGCTCTGCCATTCTAACACACAGCCATTTTTGCCAATTTCAACACACTTGGGGGCTGCAAATTAAAAAGCACATAGTCTCATGCTAAAAGGTTTAATTTCCAGGAGAAATTAATTACTTTAGAAAGTCACAGACAAAAGACTATTACTTGAAACATAAGATAATGTTGGCAGTTGTGATTGTTTGATTATTAATTGCATTGAAGACAAGTACTACTTACGTCTAAGGGTTGGTGGTGGAGCAAGGGAAGTACGGAATTCATAGGCCTTAGAGAAAGGTCCTCGCCCTGATAAATTAGTGGCAGCTATTCGGAAAAAATAAGACTTTCCTTCAGCAAGGCGAGGGACCTTACAGCTCAATCCTGGACCATGCCACACATTTTGGAAACTGCAAGTGCAAAACATAAAGAGATGATTGACGGAGAAAAAGAGAGTATCAATAACTAAATAAAATAGATAAAAAATAACTTTCGCATAATGATATATTATTTTCTCCTTTTAAAACCTAATAAATTTATTAAACAAAAAATTTCTAAGCCTTGATAGAATGCAGAGACAGCATTTGATCAAATATACAATAGATACCTTAACATGGAAAATATTACAATTGATTCAGCATACCAATTTAATATGCTAATATACTAATTACATACATAAATTAAAAATCAGTTATTTATAATTAATTCAACCTACTCTTTAGTTCTGGAATTCTGCATTTGGACAGTATATTTGACATCATGGGAGCTGGTAGAAAAGGAAGGAGATAAGGAATTTGTTTGACTTGCAGCACTTGTCCACCTTAGACGAATCTATAAAGAAATAAAAGGCATTTCAGATGGAATTAATATTTCATAATGATAAAAAATAAGCAATACTAAATTTTCATTCTGGATTAAAAACAAACATACTAATAAGGTCAAAAATGTCTGACTATCAAATAATTTGATTTCCAGTAAATAAATAATACTCTATGAATAAATCCGGTCCTGCATTTCATTTTGGTACACTGAAATATGCCAGAATGTGCAAAGGCTTCGGTGAAACATTTAAAAGCATAGTGTTTCAGAAAATCCAGTGAAACTTACTGATTGGATTAATGAAAATATGCTTGGTGCCAAAGATTTTAAAGCGGTACCAAAAAGTGGCTTAGAGCTAATCACTCGCACTGCATTGTACAGAATACAGCTAATGGTAATTGGAAGCAGAAGGTAAAGAATAGTTCCAGGCGTAACTTTGTGGAATTGTTCCATAATGAATAATATTAAAACTTAATTGTGTAACTCCATATGGAAAATAAGCTTTATGGTAACCTATGTTTCCTGGTGGTGCAGCATCTCCAGGCAAAGAAGTTATATTCAAACAGATATACATACATGGCTGTGGGCGTGGGTTAGAGATTTAGGGGGAGATAGGAGAGGGATGTGTTGGTGTAAAGAGAGGGGCAGAACACTGTCCATAACTGCCGATTGGGAAGTAGGGACAAAGTCAGGGCAGGAAGGGGGAAATAGCGGAGTGGCTCGCCACAGGAAATGGGCTCTTCTGAATGCCCATGCGTTTGGCCACCCCAAGGAGAGGGGAATGAGAGGAAAACATGGAAGCAAAACTGTACACCCTTGGAGAATGGACCTTAGCTTACACCAGTTTAGAAATCAAATCTTACTTTCTGAATATAAAATGTACAACTCAATTAACACATGAATATTGCAAAAAAAGGCATGCAACAGATGAGTCCAGGGGACCTCTTAGAGAAAAGAAAGGGTGAGCCTGCCATTTTAGCAATACACAAGGAAATGCAACTCACCTGTGCGTGTCCAGAAGACTGGCACTCAAGATGGGGTGGATTTGGGGGCAAGGGTTGTGTGCAAGCCTTTAGTGCAGGAGAGAGAGGGCCAACTCCACACGAGTTTTCTGCTTGAACCCTGATCCTAAAAGAAAATATTAAAAAATAATTTTAATACAGGAGCAGCCTGCAAATAATATTCAGATCACTAAATGAATGAACTACAATAACATTGACAAGGCTCCAGTTTAAAATCAATGAGATTATTCCTTGATTTTATGAGGTCTAAGTAGGACAAATAGTAGTACAGAAGAGCATAAAATAATCAGATACTGTATAATTTAATCTAATATAATATGATAGTTTTCTCCATTATGTACCTTTTCAAGTCACCTTTGCATTACATTCAGTAGCTTTTAACTCATACAAGTGTATTATACAATTCTGCACACAGTGGATTAATTTGCAATGGCTAACTAACATTGGCCGGCAAATGAAATGGATGTGTGATTTTACTTTGTCTAAATAAACTGGACAATCATTTTTAGAAATTTCAAATAAGATCAATGGTAAATTGTAACAACAGGGAACTATATAACATTTCAAACACGTAGTGTCACCAGAATTTTCTATTGCGTACATATCTTTATGCAATAGTGGCTAGTGTTTGCATATTCATAATAACTGATTCTTCACCCTCTTTTTAATTTAACAATTCTTCTTTCAAATTGCAATTCAACAGAGGAATCTGACAAAGCCATGGTGTACACTTAAAGAAAGTATTTCTGGCTAAAGAGCAACAAAAAAAATGCTCAAACTTCAAAGACATATAGGTTTTCAGAAGCAATTATATGTTCAAGGAAGAAGTATTTAAATACATTTAAATGAGCTACTCTACAAATCTACTATCTCTATTACTAAAACCTAGAAAGTCATGTCCATGATTTTGTGATAGCAAAATGAAGTGATGGCTTTTCAATCACATGAGATTATGCAATGGTTGACCAAGGGAATTTAAAATTCCATGCAATTACTTCAAAGCAAGAATCAATTGGTGTAGAAAACCAGGAACCAAAAATTGGCACCACGAGGTAAGATAAAGAAAACAAACATCTCAGAATATTATATTGTATTAGAGAAGTGGATCAAAATAGCCTTGGACAAAGTTACCACTAAGCCTATCATGTATGAATTCAAGAAACATTGTATATTCACCGGTATATCTAATTAAATACTGGAGATTGTTTCTCATAAGTACCTATAAAAGCTATACATATTCAAAATGTCATTAAAATTTGTTTAATTCTTTTCAGGACTTTGAATAAGCATTAAATACCTAGTGATTGCATGATTAACAAGTTTAGAGAACATTATGATTCAAGAAAAGAAAATTAAAAGGGTTTTTCTTTTATATAAGTTTTGCTTCAAAATATAAAGGGATGCACTAGATTCAGGGTAAATTATATCCAGGCTAATACAGTATTAAATTTTGAAAGAAAGACGTTTCTATCAAAGAAACAACCCTTGATGACAAATGAAACTTTTCAGTCTCCTGAATCATGAACAATATATCCTCAAACACTGCAAGCTTTAAATATTGGAGGTAGCTGTTATCGTTTTAACAAAAGATTTTGTTCTCTTCTCAGCCAGACCATAAATACATAGTTCTCACCACTGATACATGTACAGTAGTGGGTAATTGTAAGAATAGAGAGTATTTGATGCTGGAAATGAAAATTTTGGTAGTACCCAAACTATTTTCATTAAAATTTTATCCCAGCAATTTTTATAATTATTTCCAATACTTTTTCTACACATGTATTGAATAAAAGAGGAAAATAAAACATAAAAGTCATAATTATAAAGATTTCCCACAGTTTGCAACTAAGGATTATACTTATTTTTGATGATATTATTATCTATTGGATTTTTAATTCAGAGTGATATAAACCAAACATTTTTTACAGTTTCTCAAATTTTCTGAACCCCTCACTTCAATTTTTTCTCACACAGCCTTAAAACATTGTAACTGTGGGAACAGTTCACAACTTTGACAGTATGAAAAAGAAGAGGAGAGCTAGCTAACAGAATTGGAAAAGAGTGAAAGTTTTTTGTGAGTGAGTTACCAAACAATTCAACATGTTTTTTTTATTTGCCTTCCCCTAATTTTAAAGAATGATTTATATCCTTAAAGTCTACCCACTGCCCAGCCCAATTATGGTTCTTGTAAAATTGACCAGCCAAAACAAAAGTAGAAGTAAACACTGTTCCAGCCTATTTTCTGTGATTGATTTCTCTAATATAGCACAATTCTGTGGAAAGATCAGGGGTTTATTTGCCATTAGCTTTTGTATTTTGGTTTATCTAGTAAGCATACAGATGATAGTGTGTAATGTGCATTAAAAATTTCACTTTATCAGAAAACTAAGGAATTTCAACACTGAAGTCGAGATATATCATTTGCCTTTCCCCAGGCAAATAAGAAGTCAATAAGATTTGTGTGAAAACCCTGGTATATATAATATTCACAACTGAGGTGATGGCAAATATATGGATATAGTTTTTGTCATTGTGCGCCATTATACTGGCACTAATCATCACTGCAGCAAGATCAAATACAGGAAATTACAAAGAGTACAAGGACATATTAATGGCCAAATGCACTGAACTACAATTGAGCACATAACAGTACTACTGAATTTCATTAACAGCATACGGGTAAAAGCCAGAATGATAATGTAACATATATACGTAGCTACTTGTAATGCCCAGTATAATGTACAATTAAAAAAAATACAATCTTAAAGTAAGTCAAGAGATTCTTCAAATACTTGGAAGTAGATTCTATCATGGTGCCAACTCATCAAAAAAAGGGTAGAAAGTAACAACTATCAAAATCCAGATAATCCAGGTGAAATCAGATTCCTTTATATAAATAAAACTATTCAAAGGAGTATAATCAAATGCAGGTCCAGACCATCAAGTGACAGATTCATGCAACAAATATACCCAATCAGTGGTAATGAGAATGTAGGACTGCAAAAAAGCCAACTTTGGGAAACAAAAAAAAATGAAACCACTTTTACACCCCAAAATTCACCAACTAAATCACACAAAATAAGAGAAAGATTTTTTAAAATGCTTACCTGTATGCAGTATCTGGTTGCAAATCTTCTATGACTACATACAGGACGGGAGGAACCACAAGGACTCTGTCTGCACCAGTCACCCCCACCTCCGACACATGGACCAGATACTGACTGATGAATGAGCCATTGCATGGGGGCTCATCCCACACCACCTCCAGTGACCTGCACGAGGCCAATGGAACTGGCTGCAAGTCTTCTGGCAGCACGGGAGAAGAGTGGCACGATGAAGTCGTGAGGGCAGCAGACGAGGAAGTCGAGGAGGAGGACGAAGATGCTCGAGATGATGGCCGGTCTTCGTGGGAGTTGGCCAATGAACTCAGGAGGGGGGCAAGGCGGGGTGGGCCGGGGAAGGCCCCTGGGACAGAGGGGGGTGTGCAGCATAGGCAGGTTCCCGAGAAGGGGCCTGCACCTGCTGAGTTTATGGCTCGGACTCTAAACATATAGGAAGTGGCTGGGGAAAGACCTTTCACCTCATGTGATCGGCTTGTGCCTGAATGGATGGCAGAGAACACTGGTTCCTCCTTGACACCGTCACTTTCCTCAACCTCCTCCTTCCCCACACACATCTCCAACCGATAAGAGGACACAGGGGCCCCGTTTAGAGAGGCAGGTTCATCCCATTGCACTATCACATTACTGTACGACTTGGCAGAGGCAGTAAGATTCACAGGTGATGAAGGAGGTCCAGCTCCAGTCAACCCTTCCATCCAGTCTGACCAACTTCCTGGCTGCAAGTATAAATGAAAGATGAGAAATACCATTGCTACACCACTCTGAAATAGTGTTAAAAAGTGAATATTTTTCTGATACATTGATATATAATGCATTTCATTCACTCAATACTTTTTTCAACAACAAATGACCTATTTCTTAATGAATGGAGTTCATTTAGTCATTTTTAAGAAATTTTGAAAGAACAAACCCTTATACTAAACAAGCCTGTCCTTGGGAATTTTCTATGTGATTGGTAGTTTAAATACAATATGTTAATGTTGCATTTAAACTACCAATCACTTGTCATTACAGTGCGTAATCATCCAGGGTCCTCTAATATTTTACCTTCACATGCTGGAATGCTTAAGGATTCTCTCTCAATTTATAAGGAAATTAGAAACTATAAATAGTGCATCATATTAAATATCATCATTTAGCAGATGGTTTGCAAACATTCTTGACAAAGAGAAACAAAAAAATTTCATCAAAGTGAGGTTGTATTTACGGAAACAGAATTAATAAATACTCGCTTAATAGCTTCTGCTTTCTCTACAATAAATTAGAATTCTATATATTATGCAGGTGTCTGATAAACTTTCACTTAGGATATTAAATGAAGATCCATCTCACCCCGGCCCTATTGTAGGCTCGAATTTGGAAAGCATAAGTCCTCCCGGGGAGTAGTTCTGAAGCTGTGCATTCCAGTTCTTTCCCCTTGTACACCGTCCTCCTCTTCTTTCTTTTCCTGCCACCCAGGGAGCCATCCAACTTCTTATCACCACTTGCATCTTCATTTCCAGGCTTCTTGCTATCACTATTCTCCAACTCGGAATGATGAGTTTCACCCTCAAAATTCTCCTTCTCATCCTCATCATCTTCCATCATATCCACCTCATACTCTGTTACTGGTGCACCCCCATTGAATTCTGGAGGACCTGAGTCAAAAAAAAAAGGAATATGCATTAGGATAATGGTGCTGTCAAAGGTTAGATGATTTTAAACAAATGGGCATAAAGCAGTACGTGAAAACTATGTTCTTAGCCCTTACATTGAATATAATACCTGAAATATAGCAAGTTTTATGACTTACCCTCAAATTACACATATTCTTACATTTCCTCTAATGAAAGAGAGATGAAAATTTTGGTATAAACATTAACTAAAACATATTAGATGACGCTATGAAATCATGAAGTAATGGCTTGTGTAAACCAATGTGATTGTGGCTAAACAGTCAGAAATATAAAACCACTGTTCAATAATTAATTCAGGATGGTAACTTCAATCAACCCCTCCGTACTTCAGGTGTCAACTAAAGATTGATTGCGCCAATTTTTTCTAAACATCAAGTAATAACTGCATTGCAGAAAAGAATAATTTCAAATTTGAATTACATTAATAACTACTCCCATTGACGAATTTATGAATTTTATTAATCAGATGAAAAAATTAAACTTTCATTTATTCACATTCATTTATCATAGTATTTTGTGCATGTTTGATAATACGCTTTATATCTATAATATTGATCACAGGGAAAATACATATTATTATTAGCAAATTGTATTAAATAATTCATCAGCAACTTGTTAGCTGAGATGTCCCAAATTGGATTAACTAGGAAGACAAATTGACTGGGTTTACTGGAATGGTCCAAAAAAATATGTATCTTAAAAAATGGAAAATATTTAGGATTCATAAAGACACCACTTGTCTGTCTCTATTACATACACAAGATAAAGTCAATGAAATATCAATTATGTGTATTAATATGCAAGTGTCTCGTAGTCTGTGTGTTACCAATTTGCAATTGAAAAGAAGTCAATGGAAACTCTAAAATTTTTGTAGAGTATAGACAGCCAACAGTACATTTTTCCATAAAATATTATAATATTGTACACTTCTGAATGTTAAATATTAATTTGTAATAAAAAATGGAATAGATGAAACCCTGGGGAGTTAAAGAAGCAGTTTTCATTAAAAAGAACATGAAAATAACAATGGGATAGCTAGGAATTTTTAGCCATTTCAATAAATCAATCGGCAAAAGAACTGGATAAAAATTTTTGAAGTTACTGAAAGCCAAAAGTTGAAAACCAACTTTTGGTTTTCAGTAAATGGAAATAAATATAATAAGTAAATAATTTTCTTTCTTTTATTTAGAATAAATTACTTATGCATTAAATCACAATTGTATTAAACAAGGGGATCGTGATGGTGCAGTGGCTAATGCACTGCCTTCACTGCACTCTAATCCTGGTGGTGCCAGGATTTTTCAGTGGTGTCCCAATCCATACTTTGGGTGCTGTGCTCAGAGAACCACAAGTGGAGTATACCACCTGTTGGATGAAACATAAAACTATGGATCCCTTGGCACCTTTATTTAAGAGTAGGCTAATACCAATGCCAGGTTCCTCTCCATCCTTCCCCCATTCCCTGAATAATTCACCCCCACCAAATTACACAACAATCTAATGGCACTAATGACCTCGGCTGTCAACCATTTCCCCTAGTTGAAATGTTCAAGATTAGCTTTAGTACAAATGATTTCAATATATTTGGAAATGCAAAGAGACATGGTTATGGTATTTATACTATTACATAAATATAAATAAAAGAAAAAGAGCATCATGGATAATCATTTCAAGGAATATATAACTGGTCTTACCCCATTTAATACTCAAAGATGTAGGTCTGGCACGAGAATTAATTACTCTTGGCTTGAAGAGAGGAGGTGATGGAGGAATTGCATCAGCCACAATGGTAGTAACATCTGAGAATGGACCATGACCACCAGGCCCACTACATGAAACTTTTAGACGATATGTAGTACCAGGAATAGGGGCTTTGATGGTATATTCATTTTCTAGGCCAGTGTATACAGTCTCAAAACCTAGAAGAAGAAAAAAAATCAGAATAATATATTTTGATTGAAGGAGTGCCCAAAAATTGTGCTCATGTAAATAAAAGTGCACATTGGTCGCAGACAAATCAAAACAAATTGTACTCAAATGCTGCCCTCCAATATTTAAAAAACTTTTAGGGAGGAATAAGCATAAAAAATACAAAAAAGGATTTATAGAACAGCACATCACTTACTAAACCTAACAATAGAAAAAGTCCATTTAAATGAATCAATTACCTGAGCCACTATCAAGTTGGAGAGTAAATAAAGCTATTGGTGCACCTCCATTGTCTGCAGGGGGATCCCATTTCATCTGAAAAATGAAAGAATCAAGTTTATGAAATAACTCTAGAGTAAAGAATACATTTTTGCTTAGTTTCATTAATTTTATTACCTCTAAATTTAATTCAACACAAAAATGACAGGGTCAGATTTTCAACTCTAAGTTTTAAAGTTACAAAAGTTAATGACTAAAAGCAACCCATTTAACAGCCGACTGATTCCCATCCAATCACACTTCTAAAGGCTACAAAATCATATCTACTCAGGGCTTTAAAACATATTATCTATTAAAGCCTTAACATTATATCTATTTGGAATTGATAACTTAGATTTAAAAAAATCATTTCAGAAGTTTGTGATAGATCCATAGGGCTTAAAAAATTACTTTTTTTAACAAGTTTAGCAGACTCAAGTCCTCCATTATATCTAAATTAACCTTTATAGGATGTCCAACAGGAACTCCTGGTGATGGAGCAGCAGTGATTTGGTTAGACCCCTTCCGCGGTGAGAAAGAGGAAGCATGGACAGTTAAAGAACTCTCCGATGGCTTCACCCTTTGCTGGTTATGGCCACCACCCCCACCTTTACCACGGCCAACATGAGGTTTCACTAGTACAGGGCGGGAGGGTGCTGTAGGAGGTGCTGGTAGTGTGTGGTAGGAGACTTCATCCGACCACTTGGATGGCCCTTCTTCGTTTGCTGCCCTCAACTGGAAGAAAATGACCTTGGTGTTAAAACAACTATCACAAAATAATTGCAATTATATCTTAGGCTACATTAATTGAATATTAAAAAAATGACAACACCCAAGATTGATTGGTTTTATTTAAAAATAATTAGTATTCAATGCTTTCTGAGTGCACACAAATATAGCAGAATAGTGTTGTATTGAGAAATTACATGATAAAAGTGTCAATAGATTATTCCAAGACAAATAAAAAAGATTTAAAAGATAGTTAACAGTAAATTTGAATGAATACTAAATAGTTATGCATTATCAATTGGACTTCAAACAAAACCAATGCGAACAACAGCATTCTTATCTCTTCCTTTTCAGGGAATTTGGCTTCATTACTCAACCTACTCATTAATGACACAATGATCCCATAGTATTTATTCAGAACTGAAAAAATAATGCTAATACTTCATTCCCTACAAACTTCACTTTTTTATGTCAATGATTTAGCCCCAAAATAGAGAATGACACATGAAATTATGAAAATTAATAATGATTTCACCCATTAAATGAAGAACACAAAGCATTTCTCCACTTTTCTTTTTAGAACAGTGGCAAAATACATTGTGTTCTTCATTTAATGAACATGAACTTCCACAAAGTTGAGCCAGAAACAATTGAATACATGATTCCACACATAAAATAGGATAAAATGATGGTTAATCACGCACCACTTCCATTTCCATCAACTATTAACATTGCCAATATCAACTTATTTGTTTTAGTTCTAATTATATAACGATTTCAAACACCACTCACCCTGAATTTAAATTCAGAATGTCGTGCAAGCCCACTGCACGTACAATGGGTAACAGACCCAGAGTAAACTGGAAGGAAGCCATGACCTGTGGAAGGGTCTTCCATTTGAAGTGTGTACTCCAAAGTTCCATTTCTGGAGCCATCATCTCCTCGATAGCCTTTCCCATCACCCTTGCGGTTGTCCCAGGCCAAGGACAAAGAATTAACCCGGGCCTCCCGCAGCGTTGGGGGAGGTGGCTGGGCGGGAGGACTACCACTTGTCCATAGCTGCACCACTTCACTGTATTCACTGTGTGAGCAAGGGAGCAAATTACTTAAATGCTCAGCTCACTGTTTACGTCTTTAAACTAGAGAAATTCTTTCTGAATTTGAGATTTAACTGTAATGTGCTTATCTCTAGATTTAATTATGATGCTCATTGATTAAAATACATTTTAAGGTCAACACACCATGAATCAAACGAAATATGAATACTTTCAGATTATCTAGATAGAACAAAAACCTTCAGTGATTTCACATAACAATGCTCTCCATTGAACCAAATGATATTCTTAACTGAAGCTATAACGAGAAGAACATTCATGGCATTGACATGTCACAAATCCATTATTTCAAGTATCACATATGATCATTTTGAAAAATAATAATTTTTCTATCCATTTCATTTTCACTTGAAAGTATTATGGTCGCACAAAAAAAAGTTTTTCAGGGACCAAAGTTTTCTTTAGCATTCTTCGAAATATTGAAGTAGCCCTCTTCAATGAGTACACCTCAATTGCTATACAATGGCATATGATAAATGTACACATACAGTGTGCATGTTATACCTTAGATACTAAGACAAGCAATTTCATGAAGAAATGATGCATGTAGTTACAATGCACTTTGAGATTTAAAAATATATAGCATTTTATTTATTGTAACTCACTCAACAAATAATTAAAATAGTGCAGAAATTTAGAACCAAGGTTCATTATAATAGATAACGAACTAACTACATGACAAATAAGTACTTATAAGGTATTTTGAGAGCCATTACAACAGAGGACTTCTACTGTCGATTAAGTTTTGGTGGAATACACACTACCTGGACACAGCCCTTTATTCCCTATTGCCAGCCCTGATGGTGGCGGGGCAACGTCTTCATCTGCCAACCCAGAGGTTGCAGGTTCAATTGCTGTCTCGATGGATTTATTTCCATCCAGAGCTTTGGTGTTTATAATTGTTTCTATTGTTATATCAGTTTTTAAAGTTCAATACAAAGGTTAAAGGGCTGTTTTTTGATTAAAGTGAAATTAATAAATAAATTAAAGTATTTTCTTTCACCTCTTCCCACAATCATTGATTGCGTAGACTCGGAAGGAGTAACAAGTTGATGGCTGCAGTTTGCTGAGGGTAGTCTGCTTGCCCCGGCCACGATACACTTCAGTGAATGTTAATTCTGGACATGGTCCAACTTCATCCTCTCCTATTGTTTCTCCACCTAATATCTGCCTCCCTTGGTCCCACTCCAATATATATAGGCTAATATGTGAACCATTGTCCACACCAGCATTCCACCTTTTAAGTCAAGAGAGAAAAATATTAATAGGTGCAATATTTTGTACATTCAAAGTGATATTTTGCTTTAAAGTGTGGAGAATCAAGTAAAAAATACTGTATATTCTATAGTTATTCCATGTTGTATTGTTCAACATACTAGGTAAATACAATGCAATGGATCTGACGAAAACTTTAAGAGACAGTACTCATGGCCTTATTATATACAGGTAATTTGCAATCTTACAGAATTTAACAATTAAAATGTTACAAGTGGAAAAAATATCATTTCTTGTAAACATATATTTAGTAGACAGGACACAGCATAATAGTGAAAAAACTCAAAATAACAACATGGAATACTCAAAAAGAGCAGAATGGATCATGTACATAAGATCATAGAAACACCTTCACATAACACACATCTTTTTTTTTTAGTCTTTTTTTTAGAGTCTTTCTTTCTATTTCAATAATGGATATCAATTACTTCCACGAAGTGAAGCCTGAAACAATAGAACACATCTTTTTGTTTTTTATCATGATTTTTAGAAATAAAAGAAGTCCATCCTCCTCTATTTAATTACATTTAGAAGGATTTTAATATATTCTGAGGGACAAGATAAATAGCTTTTGAAACAGGACACTCAAGGATGGTATAGACCAATGTTAAGTATAATACACTAGAACAACAGACAAAAATTATTTCACTGGGTACCACCAAAATACTTCCACTTTTTTTCCATTACTTACAGGTGAAACTGTTTCCATCCCTGTTTGGAGGAACATGTCTTACAGTAATTAGTAAAAACTGAGGAGGTAATTTTTTTATCCAGGTGGTTATACAAAATTAAAAATCCCAACTTACCAAGATCATTTAATACCTCATCTCAGTACCCCTTGGAGTATTTCATACTTAATGCATACTAACCTAAGCTGTAAATTGGTCCTTCCTCTACTAATAAGTTTGGGAGGCATTGGTGCATCAGGAGCACAAGGGGGTGTTGAAAATGCTGTCGGCTCTGATGGTGGCCCTGCACCTTCCCATGATCCCAAGGAACCTTCTCCACCTCCCATTGACTGCATCACACTTTTTCTCCTCCATCTCACTTGAAGTTTGACCCAATAGTCTGTCCCAGGCCTCAGGTCTTCCACTCTTTAATGAAATTAATAGAAAGCACTGTGAGGAAAAGATTCTCCAGAATGGGATAAGTTTATTCTCAGATTTGAAATAATTTCATTAGGATCACTATTCCTAAAGGCTTTAAAAGACAGAAAATTTCAAAAACACTTTTTTCCATAATTTAGGGTGCAATATTTTAACTAAATCATCACAAAGAAGTTTCTTTAACATTATAAGTAAACTGTCTATGAAAAGTTTAAACCATTTATGTACCTTAATACATCCAAACACAGAACATGGGATAGACACAAATAACAGATTAATAGCATGTTTTAAGCACATAATACAAGTATCACATCTTTCCAAATGTATTCAGTAACAATTGCAACAGAAATATTCTATTTATGTTAGTTTAAATACTTTCAAGTCTAAATATGTTGATAGTGTATAAATTATTTCTTGAAAAAATAAATATATCACCCCTCATTTAAAAAAACAAACATTAACCTTAGACCATATATATCTGGCAACATAGGTACTTCAACACTTCAAGATCACATGAGTGTTCAATTGAATTATGGCATTGATTAATCAAACAGAACAAATACAAAGAAATACAATACCTGCATGAAAGGGAATCCCCACTATAAATGAGCCTGTATTTCCCGTCTTTCCCTCTCTCATTAAGCAGGACTTCATAACACAGCTCTGAACCAGACGGCAAGCCAGTAACACACCCATCACTTCCAGTGGTTTGCTCCCTCCCTGTGGTTGGCTGCGACCAGTGCAACAGGGCACTTCGAGGCTCCAGATTGGAAACCTGCCAAAGAAAAATCATCACCACATCAGTACAAATGACAGGTGAGAAAACATGGCACTAATTGACATCTATCTTGATAAGTTGTTGGTACAATATGATTTTAACATGCAATGAAGCTGAATTACCTGAGGAAATTACATATTTATCAGGAAGTATATGTTTAGAAATGGGATTAACCATGAAAATAAAAGCAATCATATACTTTTAAAGATTCTGCTGCAGTTAACTTCATCACATTCACCACATTACAATGTGGTAGCAGCCCAGAAATCAAAAAATCATATATCTAACACTTTCATTCCACTGAGGTCGAAGAAATGAGATAAATATTTTAGCGCATAAAGGAGATGCTAGCAATAGATTGAATGTATTATGCCAATTAACTACAAGTAAAGTTCCTTTACGTGAACATTAATTTATTCCTGAATAGTTCAGACTTCCAAAATGAGAGTCGACTTGTAAAAATTTGTTCATATTTACAATTAGGTACTTGGAGAAGCTACAAACCTGCGGGGGACGTGTGCTAGAAAGAAGTTCAGAGAGAAGTTTCCCAGCCTCTCCCTCAACCTCCTCATCCTGTTGGTTGCTCAGGTCATCTCCAGCTGTGGTTGCCATGTTGACACCCTCCCGACTCCTCCTGCGCCCGGACATCATCCCATTGCCCATGTCTGTGCAAGGAAACAAAACAAACTATTAGACAGAAAGAGGATCTGAAAATTATTCTCTACATCATATCCAACAAAGCTATTAGAACACTGTACTGTTGTCTGTAATTGTGAATGACTGCTAAAAACATAAAGGAATCAACTGATACCATTATCATATACATGAACTGTTTTTTGGAAACGAATCACTAAAGAACTCTATTCAAAGGCTTTTAAATTTACAATGACGAAACTTTTTAAACTTATACATCATACCAGGCCATGAACCTGTTGCCAATTCACTGAGCATACTGAAGTTAACCTTTAATGTTAACTAACCACCTCTATTACATACATGGAAGAAAAAGGCAAATACAGCCATTGGATATAATCAAAATGACAATTTAATAATGATCAGCTATTAAATTAAATTGAGGCAAAAAGTCAAAGTGCAGTGTTTTGAAAATTATTGAATGAAAATCTTGCCTGCAGTACAATTTTAGTATCCACTTTAATATCCTATATGGAAGCACTTCAATACAACAATTTTCTTTAGATGGCACATTGGTACATGGTATAACCCTTTAGATGCATTATCCATAGCTAACAGTTTAATGTCAGTGCAGTATTTCTCTCCAACCTTTGTTTATATGCACATGTGAACTGTAAAGACTTGGTTAAAAGGCAGAAATCAGGGCAATCCCTCAGATGCTGCAGAAATCATTAATTAGAAGAAGTCTATCCTGCATACCCCTTCGAGAGAGGAGCTGGTGCTGCGGACTCAGCCTTTCATCAGGAATTGGTCCCCTCATCCCATGGAGGTGCTTTTGCTCCAATTTCCGCTTAAGCTTTACATACTGCCTGTGCGTTCGTTCATCTCGGTGCACCATGGGAACCTGCTGCTGTTGCTGCTGGTGCCCAGGAGGTGATGAGGACGTTGAGGCAGATGAGGAGGCAGAGGAAGGGGGTGTAGAGGCCGAGGGGGAGGAGGATTGAGCGAGGCCATGGGGAGGTGGAGAGGCTCCTGAAGAGCAAGAAAGTCCAAGTCATTCATCAAGGCAGAGCACAAGTTTTCACATTAAACATAAGAAGCAAATATACCAAACAACAACAAAACTACACCACTAGACACTGTATGATGAGTCTTGGGGACAAAGTATTTATGCATGACTATTTACCAAGAGTGGAATTATTTCCATGGGTGAAGGTAATTCTGGAACAGATTAAATTTTCTGTTGTTAAACTACTTGAAAACAAGTTATTTAGTCATAAGAAAATTTTCTTTGGCACAATACTATAAATGTCAAGAATGACAATAATTTGACCAAATTTAGCACCGATGCTGGCTTCAATCATGAGAATGATTCTTAATTGTCCCTATTTCATTAAGCCCTCAAAAACTCATTCATTAACCAATTAAGAAAGGGAATTATTAAATGCTTAAATTACCCACCACTTTCAGAAAGAACTTACTCCATAAATAAAAAAAATGATATAGCTTATCCAGAGAATGAAGCAAGTTTTAGAAATGCACACACATCACCTCAGAAATGTAAATAAATAACACTTAGGCAGTGGTGAAATGCCATTATGTTGCCTGAAGCGAAATTAGATCCTTCACCTACCAAGAATGCTACTAATCTAATTAAACAGGTCACTAAGAGAAATAGAGCTTAATGTGGAAAAGTAGTAATTCATCAGAGTGAACAATTCACAGAAATGTGCTGCATATATCAACAATATCCACTCTGTATTCACTGTTTAAAACAAAGATCAAGGGAATTCCTAAATTTTCTGTATGATAAGAGTCGGGAGATTCAAGTAGTAGGTAATTGGTCAAAAGAATACATTTCCACAGATTTCAGCAAAGGCATTTCAAGACACGGCAGCATGATTACCTCTGTAAAAATTATAACTGCAAGATAGCTCCCAAATTTATAATATTTGGTGATGGATATAAGAGCATAACCCATTTTAAGAGTGTTGAGCAAATAATTCTAGGAATATATTCAGGAAATGATTAAGAGTGGAAAGAAACATACTGTCACATAGTAACTTGCTGTGAATGACTTGTGTCAGGGGTACTTCAATCAACAGCTCATCTGATGGATGAGTCACTGCTATCAAAGTGCTCCCAGAGTAGGATATCCAGAGAAGCTAAACCATCATTCACCAAACAAAAAGTCAAAACCTGGACACAACCACTAATTGTGTGAAGCTGTTCATTAAACCCAAACATCACACCCAACCTATCAATTAATGCAATCAAACTCATGCCTACATTCAGAGTGCTGACATTCTCCTCTATTATTTTTTAATCAGTTCTCAATGATGATTTATCTTAATAAAGTTTCTCATTTTTCTGTGGTTTACCAAGAATGAAGCATTTTGGTTAAAAAGTCTTTGGAAGAGTTCCTTAGCTCTGGAACACTCTCAAGACTTCTTCTACATCAAAATTCACATATGAATTGAAAGAGATTACAACTGGATTGGGACACTAGCATAAACAGTGGATTTAATGCATTCTACTCATTTAAATACTGTGCTTGGTTGCATATAAGATGCACCCTCATTTCAGTAGGGCACGCAAACAAGAAAAGACGTTTCAACAGCCCATGTGAAAGCACTTGTAATTTATAAGGGTAATTTTTTTTAAACAAATGATTCCACTAGGTAAGAAGAGCACAATCTGTTTTGTTAGGATCAGTTGAGATAAAATATCAAGTTTATTCAATATCTTGCTAGCAACTCTTACGACACCACAGAAGTGAGCAACATGATACTCATGTCACATAACTGCGATAAAATTTAATAATAAAAATCCCAACTTCAACATTCTTCAATTGAAAAATAAATATTAAATGTTAGTAAATAAAATGATCCACACACAGAGTCAAAACAGATTATACTGACCCGTGAACGTTAACCCATGGGGTTCAAACCTTCTCATTCATGACTAAAGTGATTTTTTGAAACAAACATTTTGGAATAAAGGTTGACTTTAGAGGCCATAAAATACAGTAGTTATCCCATTAATTCATTCTTTCAATTCCCATTTAAAATTTTAAGGTCAGCAGGTCGTATGCATAGCCAGTATGGCTAGCTAAGAACTGAAAGATTCAGATTCAAAGCTAAAGCAAATCAAATGGTTTTTTAATCTAGATAGACTAACTGTACATAAAATAATAGAAGCTCTCCATAAACATAGCTGTCATGATTGAAGAAATATCAATGGCATACCTGAGGATGCAGGTGGTGACGTATGGGGTCCAGCAGCAATCGCTAGGCCATGAAAGGGTGCATGGGGTGGAGGATAGCCATGGGGTGGGGGCAGGCCTTGATAATAGGTTTGTGCTGGAGGACCTTGCCCTGAGCCATTTCCAGGCCCCTGAAATGAGAGAAAATCATATATTAATGAAGTAATCCCAAATCATTCTAAATGCATTTACTCAAAGATTTTAAATT
Organism: Hetaerina americana; assembly: GCF_022747635.1. NCBI lineage: Eukaryota > Metazoa > Arthropoda > Insecta > Odonata > Calopterygidae > Hetaerina > Hetaerina americana. Next base: position 59,413,290 of record NW_027287538.1, read on the forward strand.
CCTTGGCATAAACCGTTTCTTTTCAAATACTATACTAGGAGAACAAGGTCTATAAGTTTCTTGACAACAACTGTTCATTAGAAGTGTTGCCATATAAATATTTTAAAAAGTATTGACGTTTAGAATAGCAAATTGAAGCGTCAGTTTAACAAAAAATAAATCATACTTAAACCCAATGAATGCAATAGGTGATTCAATTAAATATTAAAGCAAACCCATGCTTTTAAATGCACGTCCAAGTATTACTCATTAGTGCACATCAATAGACACAAACACTGAAAGCATATCTCGTATAGTTTCAAACAAAGTATTCCCTAGAAAGAGGCTAACCTTGAACCGCATCACACACGATGAACTTGGCTCTACAGTCAATTCATTTGTAATCCACAATACAATCCAATCCCGCCACTCAAGTTATAAACTCTGTAAACTCCGAGCAAATATTGTGTCAAGGTTGATTCTTTCAACAAATTATGACGTATGTTTTTAAACACAGATAGGCTTCTCTTTGGCACGATGAAGGCAATGTTTCCATCAGAAATTCTCTGGACACACACACAATTCTTCAGAAACGGCCTCTTATCTCGACGCACGCTTCCCTTTGAAACGACGCATCAAGCTGTACATGCGACATACGTGGCGAAAAGAATTCCATGAGATTAAGTTTCCACGACGTGGCCCCACGTCGCTAAGGAGAGTGATATATCACACGTCGAAAAGCCTAACCACAAGTGTAGTGAGATTTCCGTACTAATTGATCAGAGATCTCTCTTTCGCCAGTATTCTTCACATTTAATTGGAATAAGGCCTATAAAAAATTAGCCAGCAATGTCGCGTACTATCTTCATCTGCGGTAAACCTTCGGTCTTTATTCTCCCTCTTTATGAATATTGACCATGGAGTCTAATATTATTGGATTGGTGGGGTAGACTCGGAATTGATCTAGTTTTTAATAATCGTAGTAGAAAGCAAGAAATGTGGCCTTTCACGAGGTGATTGTTTTATCATTAAGTTAACTTTAAAATGAAAAACAACATAATTTTGAAATTAAATTTCCATTTCAAATAAGCGCAAAAACAACCAAATCTTTCAAGGACTATGTGAAGGAATAAGTTGACATAAAAGATTGACCGATTGGCAATTAGGTGATAGATAATGTATAAAATCTCTATTCTCGTGCTGAAATGATTCTTCTATAATGCTAATCCCTATCGACAATCATACTGTAAATACAAGACTATGAAAGATTTCGTGCAGGGTAAGACACCGAAAAGGTCATCTGAATAGGCTCATACGAGACCAGAATATAAAAGGCAAAATTTTAACGATCACTAACTGCAGATCTAAACATTTTCAGTTTCATGGACTCGAATGGCACCGCCAAATCATTTATTGAACTGGAAGAGATTAAGGAACAATGATATGAAGGAGAGCTGTGGACGTGGGTGCTTGCTATATTTCAACACGTAAAATGGGTTAACTAGGGAATATTTTCTTAATTAGATAAAAAAGCATACGAAATAAACCTCAGATTCAATAAAAGTAACTTTGAAAATTCTCGAGGAGATTTAAATTACTACAGACGCCAATAAAATGTGCGCCATCACCCAGTCATGAAGAACATATTCATGCAGTTCTAGATCAAGTTCTAGTAAATATGCCAACTGACATAATATTGACAACTTGGGGTAGAAGGAAAACGGAATTGAATTCTACTCTCAAGACACCTAGTTGTAATTAGACCCTAAATAAGACTGAGAAGAAGATGAAACAAGTATATCTTACGGAAGCGATTGTTTCGTAAATGAGAAATATCCACACTTTGAACGAGAACTCCGCATGCGAACCAATTGAAATATCACCACAAGCATTTTTAGACAATTGAAATGCGCAATTCGCATACTTCCCGCGAAGTCAAAAGACATTGGTAGATATCTTTAGATAACCGTACTTTTCTTAAAAACTAAAAACACCAAGGGACTAGAGACCCTTCCCGTTTGAATACCATGAATACCACAAGATATTAGCTTTGGTCTGACCGTTGATATCTGAATATACACATTTAATTACATATTTAGATATTCACTAGTTGGAATTCCCTTTTTAATCTAACTTTTAGCTTCCTAACTCAGTGTATTAAAAGTATTTTCGAAAATGAAAATAATAGGCTTTAGTGCGTAAAACTGTACAATATGAAATGTTTCACAGATTCATTTACCTATTAACTTCACCCTTCCTCTATGTTGACCGCGAGCTATGGCCTTGCAGGAACCGGAAAAGAATTAAGATATTCTGCGTTCCGAAACGCACAACCACATTCGCGGGTGATGATGAGTCAAGTAGAGGCGTTCACTGGTAAATATCTGCAACTGCGCTTCGGATCACTCTGGCTAAACAAACATGCTGTGACTTTTATGATTTTGTACATTTATTAAAATAAGTGAAAAATTTTCCATTAATTTGAATATAGCGAGTATTAAAAATTGAAGTCTAATCTGAAGTGCATAAATAATAGGCATTTCTGGAGTGTTTGCTTAGCACCTACCGAAACATTCATGCGCAAGTATACCATTTATCATTAAAGCTAAATGGGAAAATTGGACTAGAAAAAATCTCACAAAGGAAGTAAACTGCATTTTTCCGTAATCCATCAAGAAATGTTTCGCATCAGTCTATATAAGAGGAGAACTAACTTTTCAATGGCTTGAAAATTAAAGTCATAAGGCAACGGGGCAAAATCAAACTTAACCTCGTAAGTAAGCGCGACTGTTCTCGTAGTCCAAATATTGGAACTGTTCGAATCCCAAGCCCTTATGGAGTAAGCGCATGAGACAAAACTTTTGATAAGAACTTGAATATTTTAGTAGCTGTGATCCGCGAACGGAAAGGTTGAAGGCTCCATTCCCGGCTTCGGTGGCAGAGACATGCTGAAGTAATCCATAATGAAACCCATTTTGAGAAAGAGATTCGTGACAAATGTTTTAAAATTTATAGAACATTGAGTTACAGGTAAACACCATGCCAAGGTGGAGTATAGATTATAATCAGCACAAACCAGAAGTGTATGGATATTCAACGATACGAAAATGTGCTATTAATTACGAGAGTTGACATAAAAATGACCTTGTATCTAACAATCTTTCAATTACGTCAGCAACTCCAGCTTTCCTTCATGGTGATAACTGAGGTTTGTGCCACGTACCGTGGTGTTGGATGCATCATCATACTTGTGTTTTGGATCGGTGTTAAAGGTGCAAGAAACGAGTACAGAATGATTGGAAAATACATATTGTACTCCTGGAAAATCTTGGCTGGCATTAGACACGGTAATTGGCTGGAATTGTGCATGGAAACAAATATTTGCAATGAAGTAATTGGCGTCGCGGATACTATATGGAAAACTGGTTCGGCCCGCGGATTGAGCGACATAATTGGGCTAAACTTGGGTATAACTAGCTTCATTATAATTAAAAAGTTTGAGTATAATACGCGGAGGGCTAATTATTTGCTTTCATATTTGGGATAGACCATGAGCTAGAGTAACTGTCTTGACAAGAATTATTCCAAAATAAGCGTACGAAGTTTATTGTAGGGCGGAGTGCTCTACTTCGTCGTGTTAAGAGAGGCTTGGAAATGTAGCAGTGATTAGTCAGTGTGACCAACTAGGGTGACCTACATCAATCGGCACAGCACTATAATAATAATAATATTACAATTTTAAATAGATAGTATGATGAGTAATTTTAAAATTTAATTGGATAGGTGGATACCGTAAAACAAAACTGACGCATCTGTGGCACTCCCCCCATATGTTGTAATATGCCTGCTGAAAGTTCGAATAAAATAAAGCGATTCGTGTTCATTTCAATTACTTTTATAGCGTCACGGTATTTTTGTAGGGTTTAAGAACCATTTCCAATTCAATAGCATCAGGCTCAGCCTGGTGAAATCGAATATTGATGAATTAGAAAATACTTTGATATAGGTTTAGTGATATTTTATAAATGCATCTCAGTGACTCTTTTCTCCTCATTTTCCGCGATCAAGATCCCCATAGCACCAAAACAATGTTTCAGTTTAATCTTTGATAAGTGTAACAATAATTGCTGAAGCACCAGACCATTACTACCAGGAAATCGAACAACCAATATTAATTTGCAAAACCTCTTTATGGCAAGAAGAAGCGAGAGATATTTATTGATACTTTTTGCTTGATAATACAAATAATGACGATAATATCATCGAGGTTTCATCAGCTCCTACCGAGAATAAAATATCATTAAATTTAAAATAACGCCGGTGGAATTATCAGTAGAAAGCTCCAAATATAACACTCCAGAGCAAGAAGTTTACAGTCAATGATCTTAAAGGCACAGAGGAACTGAACAAAATACAATTAATTGCCATGCGACACAGAAAACTGAAATGAGTCATCTTGTTTTGAACTTCAAGTTGAATTAGAAAAACGATGGATGCAGAAAATCCAAAAAAAAAAAGAATTCATTTTCGATTGTAAATGCAAAAAGGGTATAAGGAATGCCAAATATACACATTGTGGAGACAGACACGGAAGAGAATCGATTGGTATGAAACTCCGCAGAATCTAGTTCGCATGCATGCATGCAGCGAAAAGTGGAGGGAAATTGTGAAACGCAGGGCAGAACGCCACGAGGCGAACCCGAGGCCTGGGAAAGAGTTCGTCTGGGACACTTGGCGCTGCTTGAGAAAGCACCGCGAGTGTGTTACTCCACACTCCATGAGCCACCGACCGGCGTTCGAGACGTCGTCAATAAATCAGCTACTCCCCCGCCGGGAGGGCGAAGCGCACACAAGCCCCTGGAAGCCTCCAGTCACGACACGCCACAACTAACCGAGATGACGCTGTTCTTGGCAACGGTGGCGAAATCTGAATAATTCTTCACTTACATGCACCGCAGTATTACATGATTTCAATAGAATCACGAGGAATATCCGAGAGAATTGATTGAAGGACCGACTATACTCAAAGAATTTGAAGCAAGGATATCACGATTGATTTTTTAAAACTAATAAAACAGGATTTTACAAGGAAAATAATTTTTTAAATGCTTCTCTGTAACACTTTTAATGACTGTTCAATTACGAATTTCACGGTTAAAATACAAAATTAATGAAAGGTAATAAATGCGGAAAATGATAAATTTGGAACGACCACAATCTCACGAACAAAATGAAAAATATGCTGATATCTTTGAGAAGAAAAAACAAATAGACTGAAAAACGTAAAGTTACGGCAACTGTTGTCAGAATTTTCTTACTCGCAAAAACGGTAACACCGAAGAATTATTACTACTGCATGCAGCTAATCCATGGCAAGATCTAATGAAAACTGAAAATGAACATTTCTTCCATGATACTAGACCAAAATGAATATTTTGCACGCCCGCTACGATTTCCTACCCCTCCAACTGTAACATCTTAATTTACAAAAGTTACGCGTCATAACGACTGTTTCATGGGACAACGGACTTTGCAACTCACAACTTCTCAAGCTTTTAACTGCCACCCTTTCGCATAATTTCATTTACCTGATGGTGCACTTGGAAGCACAAAACAATAGCTCGCATCAACTTACTACCGAAAAGTTTTGCACCTGCTTGCAGCAAGACAAAAGTTTCTCAGCAAAAAAATAATACTTTGCAAGAACACTAGTATCAGGGGATGAGCATAAGAAATAAGGAATATCTACTTATCCGAAAAATCTTCTGTAGAGGTAGTGCAAAGGGAGGTGAATGAACATACCAGTAAGTAATCCAAATATCTGACTAGATTATTCGAGTGATTCACTGAGGAAATGGGATGGAGATAACGGATGGAGAAGATAGCATATTAATAGGCAGGGAATTTTCATGAGGCAGAATTTAATCACGAGTAATCATTTTTGCACACACAACTATTTCTGTGGGAGAACGTGCAGAAACGCACTTTAGGAACCTTTCTAAGAATTAAGGAACCAAAGTAAATTGCTTCACATAAAAGTGCAGGTTATATACGAGGGCCGTTCAATAAGTACCGTACACACGGAAATGCTTTGATGTTCAAAATAACTTTTTTTCTGGGATAAACACACTAAAACAGGGAGTTCGCAGAAAAATAAAATTCCTTAAAATAATCAAGGAACATATAAAACAAAAATCCATGTTTCTCGACTAACAGAAGCCAAATTTTCAGTCTGCACGCATAGGGTTCCAACTAAGTTCAGGAGACCATGAAGCGAAAGAGCGCCCTGTCCGCGAATTCAGTCAGGTTTACATTAATTCCCCACGACAAGACAAATGGTCCCTTACACAGCAGAGCCCCCCATTCCCCAGCCTCGTGACATCTTTTCAAACAAATTACAAGTTTCCCTAGAAAGAGTTTCACCGTGGTCTCTGAGCAAATACGACGGAGAGAGCGTAAGTACGAGGCTCGTACTGTGGCTAGGGCATTGGGCTACGGAGATTTCGCGTAAGAACTACGTACATCATCATCTACATACAGACTGTGCGATTTCCTGGGTGCCAAAACTTCATGGGGAACGTGAAAGGGTACAGTGTAAGGACTCGTGCCGGTCCCGCTTCTTTTTCCAAAATATGTTTGTTCTACCTACGCAGTTGAATGGTTCCGACGCAAGCCCGACCCTATCCTATCAAACTGACCTTCGGAGAAATGGCGGTTGTGGTAACAAACGCAAGAATGAAACTAAATCCGCTGCATGTTCTTGGCACTACTAATGCATATTTATTTCAACCTCCTCCAATACGAGTAATACGGCCATCAGTGTGATTCAAAGCGGGACTCGGCGTGATTTAGTTTTAAAAACGCCGTACATAGCGGGTTTTGAGAATTATTTCAAGTGCGCGCATTCGCTACCAAGTTGGTGATCGATGATGTACGAGTAAGTTATAATTTAATGACATGTGAATTCACCGGAAGGAAGTCGAGGCCAGAGTCGTATTCTGCGAAAAAGGGGGTAGGTGGTAAGTTAAAAGGTGCCTTGCGTAACTAACTACCCATTTAAGCATCCTTTGGAATCGCAGAATTTCTTTTGAGGAGTGCGAGATCTCTGGCCAATCCGCGATCAGCTTCCATCAAGGGTTAAAGCCATCTAAAGTTAGACTTTACAGGCGGCGTTTGCAGCTGACCGCTGTTCGCCCGGGTGATCGCTCCCTCCACAAAGAACTTCTTAAGATGGCCAAGCTGTAGTGTCATCACTTAAATAGCTCGCTATCTCCTGACCCCTTCCGCCAAACACTACTGACACACATACGTACCCACTGAGAGGAGACCGGAAGTTGCACTTTGTTTCCTGACCACACCCCCTACACTCCCCCTCCTCACCCTCCCTCCTCTCTCGAACACCGCTTTCCCCTCCGAAAGAAAACAGGAATGGTAAGAATGGAGAGAGAGAGACCTTCGACGGCGTACATTTTCGCAGGCATTTGTTGAATTCGCAATCGACACAAATTCAATAAATATCCAAACGCAAAATATATACAATTGCACTTCGCTGCATACAGCATCCCATTGAGTCCCGCAGCCCATACTCACTCGGCACCATAAGATGGAGTAAATGTATACATAAAAGGAACCAAATACACTCCATCATATCCGATCTCTTAATTGCCATCCAACTTGCCTCGTATGTGAATCGATGGCGATGCTATATCCACTTCAGTGTAAATTATATTACGCGCATGTACTTATTTAAATCGTACTAAAATAAATGCCATCTTTTTTATTCGCTGCCGTATATTAATATACTCATACACACACACACACATACATACATACACATATACAAAAATAATATTATATTTATACATATATATATATATATATTAGAATAGAATAGCAACATTTAAAAGGACACTCACACGGTAAGTGTCCTTTTAAATGTTGCTGTTCTATTCTATTTGTGTTATATTGTGTCAGCCCATTATTGTGCCGCTCGTGTGAGTTTTTCCGTACAATCGTTATATATATATATATATATTTATTTATTTATTTATTTATTTATTTATATGTCCATGCATGTATATACATTTACATACATACATACGAGGTCTGTTCAAAAAGTGTCGCGAATTTTGAATTTCCGTGGGTTACGTATATTTGATTTTCGATTATTTGTGGCGTTCTGTTGGTACTTATGTCTCTCACTTGTGTCGAAACGTTCAGCCATTTTGAATGTTCACTTAATTGCTGACAGTTGCTTTGCTTGGACGTGTTTTGGCTTGTCTTTGATTTTTGCCTGTTCCAAAAATTGGATCAAAGACTCTGTATCAAATTTTGTGTGAAATACGAAACTAAGTGCGTGGACGCATTGCGAATGTTGACTGTGGCATATGGAGAAGCTACCTTGGACCGAAGCAAAGCTCATCGGTGGTACAAAATGTTCTCAGAGGGCCGAGAAGACGTATGAACGACGAAGAGTGTGCCGGACCCTCGATCACGTCAACAACAGATGAAAACATTGATGAAGTGAAGAAAATAGTATTGGCCAATTGCCGAATCACCGTTTGAGAAGTTACTAAGGTTCTAAACATATCGATCGCCTCGTGCCATTCGATTTTTACCAATGATTTGGGCATGACACGGGTCGCCGTGAAATTCGTACCGTAATTGCTCAATTTCGATCAAAAACAGCACAGCATTAACATTGCTTAATGAGGCGTTGGACTCTGTCCGCGACGACCCAAATTTGCTCCAGAGGGTCATAACTGGTGACAAATCATGGGTGTATGGTTATGACGTGCAAACTAAAGCTCAATCGTCCCGATGGAAGCTGCAGCACGAACCAAGACCGAAAAAATTTCGGTCGAATGTGAAAGTTTTGCTTACAGTTTTCTTCGATTGCAGGGGCGTGGTGCATCATGAGTTCTTGCCATAGGGTAGAACGGTAAATGAGGAACATTACCTGGAATTTAGGCACAATTCGCGCGAAGCAATCCGCCACAAACGCCCGGATATGTGGAAGAACAAAAAATTGGCTTTTGCACCACGACAACGCCCTTGCTCACACATCGTTACTTGTGCGCGAAGGTTTGGCCAAAAACAACACCCTAATGATGCCGCAGCCACCGTATTCCCCAGACCCGGCCCCCAGTGACTTTTTCTTTTTCCCTAAACTGAAGAGGCCCACGAAAGAACGACGCTACGGCAAGATAGCCGAGATAAAGACTGCATCGAAAGAGGAGCTGAACAAGATCATAAAAAATGTTTTTGAAGTGCTTCAAGGATTGGAAAAAAACGTTGGCACAAGTGTATAATATCTCATGGGAATTACTTTGAAGGGGACAAAACAGATATGCATGAATAAATAAATAGTTTTTGAAAAAGACACAGAGGTCGCGATTCTTTTTTAACAGACCTCGTGTATAAACCAAATAATTCCAGGAGCCAAATTTGAGTCATGAAATAATGCGAAGAATATAATAAATATCTACTAACAAATTTTCGATCCTAGTGCATACGCTCCTTACCTGGTCTCTACGGATCATTCCAAGCGCTGCAAAATCCAACCAAACCCTAATCGATACTTGCGGATAAGTGTCAGGAAAGTTGAACCTTTTATGCGCATATTCCTTAAGGTTAGGCGCACAGGGTTGGAGAGACATTGTTAAAACCGAAGCGAACGGAGAGACATCTCTTCTTTAACGGAACACATTCATGTAAATGCCCCAATTGGTTACCAGGCAGCGGGAAAATGAAAGTAGTGACCGCGTTGGCCTGATTCCACGTCTCCCAATTACCGATGAGACTGCACCCACTGCACTCGCTATTGCTGTCACTCCTTTGGGATGAGGAGTCACAACCGCCCTTCACCCCCCTGCCTCGTCTCCAGAGTGTCCCACCTAGCGGCCCTACCTCACGCGCAAGAGAGAAGGAGAGGCAATACCTCTCCTCTAGATCCTCTCCTCGCACCTTCCCGCCCCCCGGTATTTCCCCTCCTTGGCCTTCCGGAGCCGAGTCACGCGAGGCGTGCCAGGGGAGGACGAGGAGGAGGGCAAGAAAGGGGCGTGGCGGAGGGGCCGGTCGAATGGGAACCCTGTTCAGCCTCCACTTCCCTCCTTCGCGAACTTCGCGCCAGAGACCTTTATGGGAGCACGCAAATTTGATCACGTTTCGAGACCTCTCGTGTCCTGCCGGGAATGAAAAGAACAATACTCGGCATTTATTATTCTTTCCCCAAGTTTACCTTCGGCGAAATAAGATAAGGTATTGCTAAAAGGTGCAGTCCAGTGAGTAACGCGCTTAGACGGATAAGAAAGGTTGCATGTTCATTATCCCGCGAGGATGGGACATGCGGATAAATTTTATTGTTCAGGTATAATTGAAGGTTTAAGAATAAAATATAAACATCACATTTCATGAGAACGTAGGCAAATATATAAATGTTGGGCTTGGATATTTTGTTGTAAAAATATGCTTCACTCAGTTTGTTTACAGAGCATGATGGCGAGATTTGAACCTTTGGATCACATTATGATTGCACCTATTACTTATCCTATACAAATATATAAAATAGTTATTAATGTTAATAAACGTCCACAGTTTTATACTACTTCTCGATCATTCTTTTCTCAATTTCCAGCTGTCCTATTTCGCAGTCTCTTTTCTTATAAAAGTACCTTGTATTGCTATCGCACCCGAAGAATTTTATTCAAATTTACCATTTATATTTTTGGAGAACCATTTTTTGGATTTTCTGTCTCTATTCTATTTACAGGTAGTACCTACCAAGTGAACGCCCTGATTCATTGATTGAAGTAATGCGGTAAAAAAAAGCCTGTTGCAATAGGAGGTCATGTTTAAATGCTGAAGTTTTTCATTCGTATAAACAGACTGTAATGATCCCTAAAATTATTCTTATTTTTTTTTAGAAATTACTTCATCCAGATGTCCCATATCCTTATCGCCGAGGGGATCGAGATGGTGCGGGGGCTAACGCACTGGCTTCCCACCCTGAGGGCGTGGGTTCAAATCCCGGCGGTGTTGAATATTTTTCAGAGGTATCTCGATCCCTACTTGAGGTGCTTTGTGTGGAGGGCACTTTGAGTAAGTACGCCGTCCGTCGGATGGGACGTTAAACTGCGGACCCCTTGGCGCCTTTCGTAAAGAGTAGGCTAATGCCGACGCCGGGTTTCTCTCCACCTTTCATCCTTTCTTGTCCATCCCCTATGGCGCAAATGACCTCAGCTGTCGGTCGCCTCCCCTCAAAACTACAACTACACTTATCTCCCATCGTTTGATTTAACGGACTAAATACCAGAGGAGGTCTTTTCGGGAAGTTAATTAAGTTAATTAAAACAAGGATAAATTTAATTGATGAAACGAATATGAGCTATTTAAAATTAATATATATTCAACAGAGGGGCCAATAAATGTTAGCGACACACAACTATAGTAAGTGGATCTTTCAAAAGTTATTCTCGAGTAGTAGTAGTTTAAATGGGAGGCGACCGACAGCTAAGGTCATTGGCGCCATTAGGGAAGAATGGGAAAGGAAGGGTGGAGAGAAACCCGGCGTCGACATCAGCCTCCTCCCGTCGAAAGGTGCCAAGGGGTCCACAGTTTAACGTCCCATCCGAGGGACGTCGTACTCACTCAAAATGCTCTCCACTAAGCACCTCAAGTAGGGAGCTATTGGCGAGAATAATGATGATGTCAACCAGATAACTCAACTACAGTGAGAACATTTCATCTAGGATGCACCAATTTTACTTTGAATAAGAAAGTTTAAAGTTAATTACAGAAATGAATTCGCATTTCGGAAGAAGCACCATATTTCACATATGAAGCTTAGCGTTATTGGCACAATAAACGTGAATGATAAGGGAGTAAGAATAAATATTTTGTAGTTAAGCAAAATCGTGATTCAATCGAATGGATTGTGTCGAGACAAGAGGATGTGAAGCATAGGGTTGGAAAAGGGAGAAATAATTAAGGGACGGGAAGACCAGCCTTGGGTCCACAGACCGTATTGCAAGCCGCAAAAGGTTTTCATCCGGTACGGAAGATCATCTCTAATGGAATTATGCAAATTTAGTTAACCAAATCTTTTAGACTCTTCTTTTATTATGGCTATTCCTTCCTTTACGATGTATTTTTGCATCGATTCAGCAACTAATCTCTATAACATTTTCTTTTCGATTAACAAATAAATATATTTAAAGTTTCAAACTACGTACAGTGACAGATATGGACACTTCACAGGAGGGAGTGGGATGATTTACTCATTCAAACTGAATGTATCCTAACCATTACTAGTCGGATTATATGGTTCAAAGATTGTTTAGACGTACTCTTCACCTAATTCATCAACCAGCTACCCTCTTTTACTAAAATGTTTCTTCTCTTTCGCATCTTCAACTAATCTAAACATTTCAACCAACAGTTAACTTACTAACATCCAAGTACATCGGAGCATTATGAAGTTATTTTAAAACTATTTTATTTCGGGCATTTTAATCTAAACGTAAATGCATGCCAGAATTGGTTTTAATCCATATTTTTTAGCAAGAGGCCATATCATTTGTTTAGATAACTTCATGAAATATAGGCCAATAGATTATATAGACGACGAAAAAATGGAAGTAACGTTAGACAAAGTGCCAGATGCAGTGCTCCCATCCTCTTGCATCCACTCATGAAGACTAGCATCAACTAACGGTATACGCTGTTGAATGAGGATGTTGTAACAATGTCAATTTGATAGAAGATTAGGTCTATCCGGTTGCTTAAAATAATCTTCATCTCGTGCATCTAGAGCAATTCTTCACCAGCATCATGAAGATATTTTCGAAGTGATATTTTCCTTAGGTGCAAGTCAAGTCATTTATACCCATCATTGATTTGCTATCAACCCCGAGGTTGATGTAATACGCGGGGGTCGAGCTCACCCGAACTACAGTCGCAAGGGGCGTGAAGAGCACAGTCACCAATATACTTCAGACACTTGTCAGTTTACAAATTCAATTAACCAGAAAATAATGCGGTTTGGATTTTCATAATACTGTTCCGTCCAAAAGCACCACCAGAGAACCCGCGGATCTTCTTTCGGTTCGCCCAATGTTCTACCCACTTGGCACTACCAAGATGCTTCACATAACACCGTCGTGAAAGAACTCCATTTGCCACCAGCGCCGTAAATTAACGCTCGAGTCGGAATCTCAGCATCCAATCGACGACATTCCCTCGGACCTTGAAAGAACACCAATCCAATCTCCGAGGAACAGACTGGATACACAACGAAAACTTACGGGGAGTCGCACCTGCCGAGCGGACGTCACCTCCGGAGGAATGTGGGACAGGATTCCAATAAGGCGACCTTGCGATCTTCTACTGGCTATCCACGTGCGCCGGGAACGCAGCTTTGAAACGGTAAAAAAAAAGTCACACGGGAGGTCGGGAGAGAATGGATGCACGAAGTGCGCCCCGCCTCTTCACGTTCTCATTGCACCGATTCGGCGAGCGTCGTGTGGGTTCCACCACTCAACCAGCCCCAATTTGGTCGGCTGAAGATTGCGTCAAAGCAGCAAAAACTTGGCCAATATCATAAGGGCGCGCATCTGCCCATTCGCGACCTATATCCAAACCATGACGCGGGCAGAATGGCAGGTACGTAAAAATTTACGGAGGGAACGGAGAGTGAAACGGCAACGGAATCCCATTTTGGTCGGGATTGAGAATACTAGTATATGCGTTGGAGATATTCTGCGAGGAAGATATGCGTTGGGAATGGGTGGTACGTATCGATATACACACTCGACGTGTGACGTGATAATGTGATTCAGTGAAACGCATTTTGACCAAGGTGAACGTGATCACCACTAAATTTAATTTTCTTTTTTTAACTTCATATTTTTGTTCAAAATAACAATCGCCAATAGGAAGTAATTGCTGGTTCATTTATGCCGTCTAACTGTGATACAATTTTTATTGGTACATGCAGAGAGGATCTTCGGCTTGGGCTGGCGTACACAGATCGCACCAAGGGTGAAGGGAAAATTCTTGACCATTATTTTGATGGAAAACTTTTACTTTTTGTCAGTTATACTGTATACGCCGATGAAATCATTAACACACACTAAGTTAAGAATAAGAACATTTTTACCAATGGATAACTGAGGAGAATACCACACATCAATTTAATTACCCCCAATAGTGGCAACAATCAGATTTTCACTACAATATTCTCAGATCATATCTCAGCAGAATCATATTTGTTTTTAACCGAGCCACGTTTCACCGAAGCCTGGGAACTTTCGAAGTCTTGATAGGAAGACAACAGAATAGAAGCAGTTTGTCTACGAAGAAAGATTCACAAATTACACTATTTGAATTAAGTGACAACAAAATAGGCGCAAAGTGGCGCAAGGATTTAAACTTTAGAGCTGTTTAATCCATGCAAACGGTATATTTTAGAAAGGGAATATTACAATAGTTTGAAAGAAAACTAGTTTGAAACTTAAATTTATATTTACTTTTTGTACGTTCACCCTATTAAAATTAATACACCTCACTCATTTTTAAATTTATCTCAGCTGAAAATGAATTCGGGTCAACTTTAAGTCTAATTGGATAGAATTTGGGTTAACTTAAATTCAAGTGTGTCTAATTTATATTTATTCACGTGACGCAGATTACCACAATACATTTTTTTGAGCTTTGATGAATACTATTCTCATAAAAAAATAATTGGTTAGTAAATTATTGGTATGGTGACACAATCCATAGTATTTTCCGGACTTGCCTGGTAGGTAGAACTTTCAGGAAATAGGGAAAACAGGAAAGGACTTATTTCTTTTTAAAAAAATTAGCGAGTCAAAAGAGTGATTAACTCCCATTTAATACCATTTAATGATTCGTTCTACTTTAAAACCACATGGCTGTACTTCCTGCTCCTAAAAACCTCGATTTCTAAAATTGGTGTTCGTTTTTGCTGGAATTCGTCGTTTCCGCCCAAGCATTTTGGGCGGTCACAACCAACTATAAAGACCAAAACAATTAGCAAAAATGATAACTCGCATCACTGCCCGATCACCGATTTGTTTCCACCAAAACATTAAAGTGCATTCGACATTTCCCCTCAATGCAGCCGTAGCCTAAACCGTCACTCATTGAGACTCGCTCGTCATTCAACCGGGGAGGGGGAGGAGGACTAGAGGAGGTGGGGGGCGAGCTTAGTCGAGGGCTGCCGAAGGAAGCGCGGTTTAATGAGAGCGTAAAATATTTCCTGGAGCGTAACGAAAAATATACACGGCGGGGCCGATAGAGAGGAGAACCAGCGATCACGCCGCCGATACCGTAATTCAAACTCGCGGTAGGATCGTGGACGTAGACCGCCAAACGAGCAGGGAGGAGGAAGAGCTGGGCGGGAGAGAGCTGAGGGAGTGAGAGAGAGAGATTAGAGTCATAAGACCGTAAGATTATTTTCGATATTCTTCCCGGATGCTATTAAAAGAGCTAATGGCGCGAATTTTCAGGAGAGCGGCCGACGGTTTCGATACTTTGATGCTTATTTAGTATTTGTCTTCCTGCGAGTCTCGTCCGTGAAAAAAAACAAAATGGTGGAAAAATAAAGCGCATTGCGGCCATGCGCCTCGCTAGTAGTAGGTCGACGCCTCGTAGCCTACGCCATCCGCCGCCACCGCGGATGTGAAGTGCACGCGATCGGGCCCTTCGGTTCGGGAAAAGGAAATCGGGGAGTTGCCCATATCTGTCAGTGCTCTTTTTGCGCGATTCCGAAACTTCACTCCGAAAAACGCACCTGGCCCCTCAACTGGACTCGCGATACGATCCAGCCCAACGAACAATCGGTCGAATCAGTACGAAGCCCCTCTCCGTGAACTTTTAAAGGGCCTTTTCCTCCTCCGACGCGAGAACTCGTGAATGTGGATAAATGCATGAATTTCGTGCTTAAAAATTTTGGGGCAATAGGTAATGACCGGAAAAAAACTAAAAATAAACATCAACGCCCCAAATTTCGGGTTTCCATTATTGCGTTGTCTTAAGATGAAGTAATAGATGTGAATTTATTTTAAACATAGCACTTTCTCGCCAAGTCCCGTGAGAGCCTAGCAGGACCAAGATGTATCAAAAACTGTTCTTCATCATTTTGTGCGATTATATTTCATTTTAATTGGCATGTGACTTATTATCGTTCTTTTATCTGCATTATCTTTATTCATATATTCTTATGTATTCATACTAACCTTGGATCTTGAACCATGAAATGTAAAATAAATTTTCTGGTTTATGAAACAGCAGGTTCACAATACTTGCAAATATATTTCATCAAGTGATTCAAACCAATACCAAGAAGAATAAGCCTCCCTCTACTAAAAGCAGAAGATATTAAGACTTTTAGGAAGGCAAAGGACACTTTGAGTTTACTTGGGACACTGAGGGAATCCTAGGGTCAAATGGTACATCGGCAGAAGAGTGATACTCCGAAGAAGGGTGATACTCCGAGTAATATGTACTCTTGAGATGACAATCCGAGTCGAGAGAGAGGTCTTCGATGGCGCGGAGTGGTCCACTAGGGAACGGCATCCTCGGAGGTAACGGCCATGCCCGACTCCCCAACCGGAACGAATATTAGTCTCCTTCACAATTTTTTCGGTCCAAAATCCCGAGCGACCGACCGGACATTTTGCTTTATTTTTTTTCTTACTGGACGTCCAGAAGAAAATCTGAGCGCTTATCGGAAGACCCCAAGAACGGAGAGGCCTTTGAATCCTTGCCTCTATCGCTTTCCTCGAGCTCCAATACCGCCTTCATGAACAGGTCAATGTGTGCCTACGCTTGGACGCCTTCGGAAAATATCACGCACCATCGATGACTACGCTTCCTCAGGAGAATTCCAGCGAGATCCACCAGGGCGAAACAAGGATACCATCCGAGTACCTTTATTTTCAGTTAGGGCACCACACTTAAGAGAAAAAAGACGCGTATAAATATAATATTGCCATTGGCCTCATGGGGACGTGATAGTGCAGTGGGTACAGACAGCGCTGTGCTACTTCCCGGAGTTCGATTCTGTGCGTCACCTCTGGACACCCTTAACGTCACCCAATCTGTGTGATATTCCGGGTACTAGATCTTCCTGAGAAAAATGCAGGCGGAAAATGGAAAGGAACGCCCTTACTCTAATGTGTTGCTTTTCACACGCCGCACGGCTAAACATTCGGTGAGCTCTATGTTCAACTATCAAATTAACCTTCGGGTTGATAACTATGGTTTTTATAATCCTCATGCTATGTGAGAATTTTTATTGCCTCTTGTGTCCCATCGCCTGATTTCTCAGTTTCCCGCGGTCTCAACCTCTTCCATGCCATCCAAAATGCCTATTCCATTCCTCTTCCTTTCCAATCAACACATTCTCCCTTCTATAATAATCTTTAATACCCTGATACCACTAAATATATCTTCTCCATCCGTTTTTTAACCATCTGAATTCCCCCATTAAACCTTTCTCGTATCTCACCATATCTAATACTATAGCTGCATAATGTATCATGAGTAAAAATAACCTCTGATTATTATTATAAGTAATCTATGGGTTAAGGTAGGTTTTGGATAAACCCAACATCCAAAATAACTTTCGATATGTAAAACTTTCTCGTCTCTCCTAACAAAACACAACCCAACATCCTAATCTACAACAAAGTCCCTCTTCATACATAGGGCATATTTGTTTTCAACTTCGTATTGTACAGTTCGGAGTATGCCATAGATGATTGCTCGTCATTACGAGTTGCGTACCAAGGAAACGTATATACACTTATTTTCAGTGACCTTCACAATTACGGACTTCATTCGGTCGGAAAAATATATAACACGCCGACGAGAGCTGAAATAAATAGATGACTTTGGGAGTGAGGTTTAAGCAAATATTGATGACGTTAATGGGCTCAATTACAAAGCATTAGCGCAAATTATTGATTGCAGCTTCATTACATAACATCCCCAATGATCCGTTACCTCACTGGTGAGCCTTCACGAGCCAGATTCACTGATTGCTGACGATTTAAGGCAATAATTTATTCAAGATAATAATTAAAGTCAATGAGGAGTCGCCAAATGTTATACGTCAAAGGTGAATACCGCTAATTCCACGAGTACCACTCCCAAATGATCAATTTGAGCGTCGAGCTCCTCGGTACGGGCAGGGGCGATTGCGCCCGAGGGAGTTACTCCGACAAGGCCGTTGGGGATCGGAGGAAAGAGGGTTGTTAGTACTCACGTAGGGCGCCGCCAGAGTGAGGTGGGCGTGCGTGGTCGGCGACAGGATCACGTGGCGAAGGGTCCCACTCTCGTCCACTATCTGCTGCACCACGTGACCCGGGGGCACCCTCACCGGCATGGCCATCGGAGGGGTGGTGTTGGTGGAAACCATTGGAACCGTCACCGGCCCTGAAAATAAAAGAACGACGGGATTTTAGTCATAGGGCTGACTATGTGATGTTATTCGACAGATTTTGAGCGGATTGATCACATTGGTTTGGAGTAATTTAATAAATCGATAGATCGAGGTCCGTAAATGATTGTCAACATGGGAATTATGGTCGTTATGATGACCTGGACGATTCAATCGACTTACCAAATGAATTTTATTGTCGATATAACAATACTGACAAGATATCCTTCTGATACGCTGGTTCCGTGTGGCTACAATAGAGATGTCATTCCTGTTTTATTTGATCATGTTCTAAAATTAAATCATGGACTAAACATTTAATAGTGAGTGACGTTATGGATCGATGCGACCACTATGGTCTCAATTGATCTATCCATGCAATATTTCTCCGCATCATCTATAATTAATCCTCGATATTTCGTCGCCATCTCGATACTTCTTATTTAATGAAGGTCGATATTGGAAAATGTTTCTAGTAAACGTATTCAGACGAAGAACAAATAACAACATAAAACCACGTCGAAAGAATTTCGTAAAAGTGCGTCTCAAGACTTTGAAACTGGAATGATTTTTTACAATTGTTCTGAAATTTTGTCCACATTAAATTCAGAAATTATGACAAACACATCTACAGTCATATTTCCGAAGTTTTTTATTGAGTGGTCCAATGGTATATATAAACCATAATATTATTGTTAACTTAATAACTGAAATATCAAGATAATTATCTTGGTAACTGGTGATAATTAATTAATGTTTAATTAGTGAATGTAAATTAATATTAATGGTAAACTAATGAGTTTACAATACAAATTAATCCAGCACAAGAAGAAAGGTCCTCGTTCAAATTTGGAAAAGGCATTTCCGCTTTAAATTATCAATGAAATGATAACAAAATCTACCTGAATATTTAAAATAACTTGAGTAAATAACTGTAAAGAAACAAAAATATGTTGCAGGCAAATTGGTGATTTGCTTGATTAAAAACGTGCATTACATTTCCTAACACTCATTATCCGTGTTCAGGTCTCTCCAGTTTCAATGACGCAGTTCTTTCGGGAACGAGTTCAATATTCAACCTAGAAATGGTCAGAACAGGAAGAAAAATGAGAGCGAAATTGTCATGTATCATGTTCCGCGTTCAACCTGAATTTCAGTCCAATTGTTATTCTTGGGAAACCATTGTTGTATGTCATACTTTTCTCAAGTCTTCTCTACTCTTTCCTCGTAAATCACTCCGAATTTCTCTTATTTTCGATTCCTGCGGATTCAAATCTTCCAATTTAAGGGATGAAAAATTTTCAAGAGATCACTCATTTTATACTCTCTCCCAGTGAATGTAATCATTCTACGTTGCCGTAGAAAATTGAAATGGTTGACTTCCGAAACATTAATGGGAAAATTTGATTTTTATTTATTGTATCTTTCGTCCACTCATCTAACGCAGAGGAAGAGAACTCGGACTCCATACAATTTTGCAATATACACAAGTAACTTTCCCATTTCTTTCATTTGCCTTTAGACTGGAAAGAAATATAGAAATATATTCAAGCGTTAAAGTTAAACTGAATTTTAAAACTAAGAGAGGTTGTAAGTTACATATTGAACGCCATCCAACAAAATCACATTTTTCACTAAAAAGT
This sequence comes from Hetaerina americana, assembly GCF_022747635.1. Classification (NCBI taxonomy): domain Eukaryota; kingdom Metazoa; phylum Arthropoda; class Insecta; order Odonata; family Calopterygidae; genus Hetaerina; species Hetaerina americana. The sequence continues at coordinate 59,433,378 of NW_027287538.1, forward strand.
ACTGGAAGTGTTAAATGTACGATACCAATGGTATAATACCTGTAGCTGGTATATCTGCTGTATAGTTTCCTCCACATTTCAAAAAGCCGAAGACTCTGCCTTTTCTTTTTTATATTTATTTTGGTCGTTATCATTTTTGTAATATATTCATTTTTATATGCAGCAATAAACTTATCAAACCATAATCAACGATGATCAATTGACTGAAAATACCCATTTATTAACCACGGACTTAAAAGTAAAAAAATTCAGCCTCAAAAGTATCCCTCATTTCGAGAGTCGCCATTGGTTAATTTCACGACACAGTTTTCATATATGTACGTATATCGTCACCTATTTCATGCACTTTCCATGTCAATATGAGTACCGTCAGATTTACACCAATTTTGAAATTCTCACAAAAACGTATCTCAACATTGTATTCATACAGGAATGATTTCGAGATGCGCATGGTGGGGAAGCTGGCAGAAAGGAAACAAGGTTCTTCAAGACTTTCACAGCATTACTATGCTTTCATCGGACACGAATGCAAGGTGCTTGACACTGAGTAACGGAATATTCCGAAGAATCAGGAGTTAATGCTAGTTTTAATCTTGGGTTAATGGCAGCGTTTCAAATAGGTAATATCTTTTTGATTTTAGGAGAAACAAATTGTTCGTCAAGCAAAAATATTGGAAATATAATTGTTTTCGGTTATGCAGATTTTCTTATTTCCTCAATAATCATGATTCTATTCTTGGGTCATGAAAAGAAAGTAACAGAATCGAAATGATAAAAATTAATGAATGTACGGCCATATAACCTTCACTAATCTCCTCTTCATGTCTTTACCGAAAGATCCTAGCTATTACTTCCAACGTCCTAGTATTTAAATGCTTTAATTTAACTATTCATTCTCCTATTGTCATATTCTCCATATTATCACTAACCTGCCCATTTCTATCCAAAATTAATTCCGAAAACTCAAATCCTTGCACCTGCTCTATAGATAACAATTATTCTCACTTCTTAAAGATCTAATTACTTTCTCTGCCATATTTGTTATCTCGTAGCCAAACATCTTTTGATTGTCATGGCCAATTGAATGTTGGATTATGACGAGGGATAGATCTGCTCTTGAGGTTTCACCGGAAATAATTATTGGCTGTTAACTGCGAAAATTGAGAGCCCCTTAAAATATGGATATCTCAAAACTCATCCGACTTCTTTACTCTAACTACGCCCATCCCAAATAGCATAATTATCTACTTAACTCATTCTTAATAGCAAGGAAATAGTTTTTTAAGATTTTTAAAGATATTTTCGCAGGCTACAAACTACAGTTTGAGGCAGGTAAAACAAAGGTCGGAATAAGTACTCCAGGGACACGACTACAAGTACGACTCGTAGTATGTAGTCTTTCAGAAGTAGTAGGCCATCCGCGCTAATCGGGTCACTTACGCCTCGACTTATTCGCCCTAAGTCACTGGGTTCGATTTTAACCTCGGTTATGGATTTTGTGGACATTTAGAGTATTATTTGATCAGAATAAAAGGTACGACATCGTCTTGTAATGTAGAATGCCTAAGACCGAAATATTCTACTACGGCGGTCACCTAATAGATCATTTTATCCTTTTATTGGCTTTCACTAACTAAAAATACTTTTCTAGTACATTATAAGGTACAATACTTTGTTAAAGGTATTTAAAATTATATATTTTTAAATGGTATGAGCAAGTAACCAAATCGGGATTCTGACAACATAAAAAAGTACACAGAAGACGAGAGAAGAAAAGGTCGAGACGTATGACACACGAAAGCAAAAGGAAGAGCCAATGCATTGTACACACGTAAATACATATCTAATGTATTTGTAAGAAACAGAATAGGAGGTTGGCCCCCCAAGTTCAAGAGACGAATACGTAAACTAAGTACAGAAATATATTTGATGGATGACCTATCAAGGCCTAACGAAGTTAGCATCAGAAAGGGAGGACTGGATAACTAGAATCGACCAATCTTCGGATTGATATAATTATTATAATTTTGGCAAGGTTTTGAACGTATTCGCACAATGGCGGACGGTTTGCGGAAATGCTGCTGCATGGTTACATGCCGCTTTTTTTCACATAAGCGTAAATATGAGCAATCAAGATCCAAAACTATAGCCAATTTTACACTGCGTAATTGAAAGTTGGGATATGTAGAAGATAATTTACTTGGAAGATTTTTCCGATGCTTCAATTATATGATTTTTGAAAGAGAAAGTCGAGTTTGTGTGACCATTGACTACCCTCTCGTCAATATTTTCAGAAAAAACCTACATGCATTGGGGATGAAAGCATTTTCCATTGTAATCATGCGACTACTTACAAGAATACCAGAGAAATGGAGTGAGATCAGAAGTCAATATTGAATCATAAACACTGGATATTATTCCGAAGCGGTATCCAAGAATAAAACTCAAATGCGGGTAATTATTTCATCGCTTAGTCGAAGTTGCAGAGTAAAATTAAGATGGGCGACTGAAAACTACACTGGAGTTACAAAGAAGCAATGTACGTCCCACGTCTAACGGTTAAGTACAATTGAGGTCCCCTGTTATGGGTTTGTAATAATGTCAAAGAGGTACAACTTAACGGTTAACTGGATGGCTGAGCGGGCGACTCAAAGAAAAGGCTAAGGCATAAAAGCGGATAAGCAGGCCACTTTGTGAATGCCTCGCGACTACATGAAAAAATCCAGGTATTCACTCCATTGGTGAAATTTAACAGGTGTGAACAAGCCCTCGCCCCTTGCCGTTTCCCAAGGTCGAATGTCCTCGCGCGAATCTCCGAAGCAATTAAATTCCGTTCGCCGGAAACGACCTCGGGGGCGGGGGGGGGGGGGGGACCGGCCCATGCCTCGCTGTATGCATCGGAGACAACCTTCGGCGTTTTGGGCCCTCCTGAGCATTAATTTGGACGCGTTCGTGTTTGATTAATGGACAGTAGCGGGGGCATTTAAAATCCCGATTGCTCATATCTTTGAGAGTTTCGGGAATCGAAAAGAAAGAAAATGAATTAGATTACAAGGGCAACAGACCGTATCTTTGACTAATAATTTCCGAACATTGACAATTTTTTAAACTACATTACCACGGCCGATACGTCAGTGCCAAAGCAATGTCCACGTACGTACTTGTACACGGCCAAGTGATAAAACTAAATTAGTCGATGGATATGGACCAGAGGTGTATCATATTTTCTTTAATATTTCTCATTCCTTTACTCAATCACGAACGACAATTTATGCACTATTTGAATAGAAGAAGTGTTCCGACAACTTGGGGGATTCTTAATTTCGGCCCGAAAGCGGTATTTAACCTCATCAAACAGAAGATAGATTCTTCGTTCTGGGGAATAGAGGGAAGAAGAGCCGCCTCTCATAAGACTTTGATCTGTCCTCGGGAGCAAAGAGCACACAAGCAAATACCTTGCACATAGCACTTCCTTTGCTATCTCACTTGGAAAACATCCTGCTGAAAAACGGAAATATTACTTTATGAATTTTATCAATGAGGTAAGAACATAACCAGAAGAGAACAAAATTCGGCTTTGGTCGTGGAGGTTTTAGTACATACGGAATCATATTAAAAAATACATCAAATATGAATACACTTAAGTTTTTGTCGATTCATTTGTGCTCACAATTATGTTATAATGAAATGTATAATATTTTAAAGAAATATTGATTTAAACAATTTAACCGTCTGTTAACTTATTCAAAATAGCTTGAAAGTGTGCAATTTATTTATAAAATTTTGGGGTTAATAATCATGTTCCACCTGTAAAAATATAGAATAAACTGTATGCATTACGTACAGTAAATGGCCAATAAAACTTGTATCTACTAATATTTTTTTGTTTGGTTTAAAATGTCAATTTTTTCATGTTACTCATGTATTTATGAATGTAAAATGAACGACAAATATCATAAAAATGTGGCAATGAAAAAACGACTACTTGGAATAGTCACGAAGTGATCGAAATTTATAGATATACGACACATATACTGCGACCTACATAAAAACCTTCCAAATACGTAACGAGATTTTAAGTCACTTGCCATTACGCTGATTATCGGTATTGGCTGAACGAAGGTCCTTACAGATTGATTATTCATGGACTTCAAAGCAGAGGCAGGTACCGCGGGAGCTCTTAGGAGCGCGTTTCGAGCAATAGTGATGGAGGAGCAGAGACGGGAGAAAGAAAAGGTATCTAACGTATTTCAGACGGTCCTTGACGAATTATGCCCTCAGTACCGTGTATGGCGATGGATTTGGGCTGACACATGGGGCAAAGAGGTGTCAAGTTCCCTGGGATCCTGCACCCTCCCGGCCCAACAATCTATTTATGTATCGTTCGAACTTCTTTTTTACTCCAATATATCATTTTACTTCTCGGTAACCCCTAGCTGTCTTCATATCATTTAAAAAAACCAATTTTCTTCCTCTCTCTCTACGCTACTCTCCAAACATTCTCCCATCACGGACTTCGACATACCACTATTTCTCAATAATTCCACGACTCACTTTTTATACCGTCTTCGGATTTCACTTATTATCAATGACAATATTACGCAACCCAATGTATATGATATTCCCTTATTTGTTTGGAAAAGTTATGCTTTCATTAATTTAAACGCCAGATTTAATTTACAACAAGAAGAAACTAAATGTAATTACTAAGAAAATAATTTAACATCAATGTATTCTCGTCCACATGATAGCCAAAAGAAAAGTTCTCTTCACGGTGGTACCACATTCATGCCTGCATATAGAATCCCCGGAATCAAAATGGACATTGCTCCAACAAAGTTTCATAAAGCCAATATCCCTCTTGGTCTCGAGATAACCTTTGCCCGACGGCGCTCGAAAAACAAATTATATTAAATCTAAATTAGCTCCCCGATGACATTCATGCTGAGCGAGCGCGTAGCCATCTATTTTATCCCAGGCTCTTGAAACTCATTGGGGAAAATATACAAAACGAAAATAAGCAATCGTCTCACCCATTTTTTTTCTCTCTTCCTCCATTCGGGGGCAATGAGGGCGTGCGTCACTAAAGGGGACGAGTTAAAAGAAACAAACAAACGGGTAAGGGTATCGAACTGCTTCACACGGAAGCCATGGGCCGTGGGCAAAATATAATAAAAAACCTATCTTCTTTCCACGGGTCCACCCGTATTGCCTGCTCCCCTTCGACAAAAAAAACCATCTGCCACACACAAGCTGCTTGATTTAGTCTAGCTAAGATGACACGCGAAAGAGGGCGGAAACAAAAAAAACAAGTGAATAAATTTGTGCGTAGGAGAGATCAGAGAGTTGTATCAAGCTCTCTATAAAGCGCGGCAACTCAAGTCGATCGCCTTAGAACAGAGACGATATAGCGATTTAAGACAGCGTTTCAATTCAAATTCTTCAATTGAAAAAAGATTTCAGTAGACTCAGAAAATTATGTTCAAGTTTTAGAAATCACTGAGTAAATGGTGTATGATGAATAACTGATCGTAGCACTTTTCCTCTTTATATTTTCAACTGCTCCAACTGTTCCGTCTCTCAAGGAAAGGTAACCACTGTGCCCCATCCACTAGCAATAGGGCCCAACAACCAACTATTGAGAACACCTTCTCCCCGAGAGTAGTGAGCTTGTTGAAATCTTTTCATTTTATCAAGTGGAGAAGTTCTACGATCTACGAAGTTCTAATTCATTATGTTCGACTTCCACCACATCCCGCCTGAAGCCACTCAATTTAATTGGTGTACGTTCAACTGACAGAATCTGAAAGGAAATTATATTTGTTGTATCGTACGATGGATAATGCTAATAGACCTTTTGTTCTAACACTTGTAAGTGCTTCAGTCTCAGAAACGAATCAGTATAAATTTAACATTGTATGAAATGGAAGTGGCGAAAGAAGTGTGCAAGGATTGGGTATATCTGAAGAAGTAATTATTAAAAGGGATTCAGTTTCCAAAAAAAATCTAAAACTTTTTTTTACTGGGCCTACTTCAAGTAATAGCAAAACGGCTAATGTAACGCCTATATTTAAAACCAGAGACGAGGAGGAAATGAGCGATTAATGACCTATTTCCTACACATCCATATAATGCAAGGCCATGGAACATATAGTTGCTATTTCGATAGTGATACACCTTCCAGACACCGACGAATAGGAGGCCGAGATGGTAGGTAGAACTCCATGCAAGAGTTTAGGCATCCTCCACTTGGTGTCAGAGTACAAATCACTCTCGTCTGACTTGTCCTAAAGCATCTATCGTGGATATTACCATAGTCGCCGAGCTGTTCACTTATCCTTTTTCCGAACTTCAAAAGGATACTGCGCATCACCGATAAAGAAGTGCACATCTCCACACACAATTCGAAAGAGATAAACCATAAAATTTACTATTGCATATTAGGTCAAGTTAAATGGCATCCTTAAACGCCTATTGTTACATCAAGCGTCAGAATATATCTAAGTCTCAATTAGTACCTCAGAACAGAAATTTAGAGCCATACGATAATACTCGTAAGTATATAATTTCACCAATTTGCAAATTTCGCGATAAGAAACTCAACGCGAAACCCTGGGCTACAATGAATCATAGCAAATCATGGCCACGCCCTGAGAGTGCCAACCTTTTAGGATTTATGCATCGGGGAATACCGAGAATTTGGTCAAGACTCCTGAACCAGGAACACGTCCAAAAGTGAAATAAACCACGGAGAGTAGTCACGACGGCCGTCTTAAAGGTCGCGGTCTACTGAGCAATTTCTGCGAAGACGCCGTTCGCATTAAAAGGTCGAGAGTATTCCCTTCATCCTTCCCCACCTAAGTTAGCCTTCCACATGTAATGTGGAAGTAAGTCTAACCTTCCCCTCGAGACGATCTCCCATCCCGGGATGCATGGGAAAAATAATGAAAGAGAATAGGGAAACGTTAACGCCCTTCGGAAAGGGGCAAGATACAAATTTAGAGCTGATTTCGAGTTGATAGAGCCTGTGAGTAAAGGACGAGGTTGTTCTTGCCGCATCGATGGAGATCGAAGAGCCAGACTGCCCCGATCTCGAAGAAAAAGGCACTTCCCATTTAAAATTCTCCGAAACATCTTTTGACGGGTATCACGGAATTAAAATAGACGATGGAAACCGGCAAGGAAGACGGGAGGGAGGTTGGGTCGTGGCGGGGAGAGGAGAGGGGGGAGTTTGGGGGGGGGTAGGGAATGTGCTTTGGGGTGGGGGAGGCTGAGGGTTTGGTGGAGGAGGAAAGGGGGTGGGAGACGAGGATTAAGGGGAGGGGGATAAAAAGAAGAGGCAAGAAACCCCGTGACCTTGGGAAACAGTTGCAGCGCGCAAGGCAAGACAGCGCTCCAATTGAAGGAGAAACATAAGAAATAATTTTATTTAACCCCGTCTGAACCCGTTCAACAGCCACGCCAACCCGAAATAGAATACACGTAAAGCGGGTGGAGACGGTTGAAGAGGTTTAGGGGAGGAATGAAACTGAAGATAATGGTGCACCATAAAATATTTGACGCAAAAAATATTTAAAGAAACCAACCAAGCCAGAGGAGGCGTCACCCGTTAAAGGCTCTCGAGGAGCACCAAAGTGAGTAGATGCAAGGCAACAAACGTCCCTCCCTCCCACACTAGGGGCGATTATGCACAAGGTCAACGGGGGGGAGGGGCATGCAAGGGGGAGGGAGAGAGACGCCGCATCGCGGGATTTCTTCCCCGTGGAAAAGAATTGGGGTCCGCCATCCCGCCGCTATGCAAGGCATGTGCGACGTGTATTTCACGTATGCAAATATGTAGGCACGCTCTTTCGCCGGGGACGCTGGGTATCCAGCGGGAGACGGAGGGGGAAGGGAGAACGCCCAGCCAAACGGAGGAATATTTATTTCCCAGTCTTGTTGCCAAGTCAACCGTCAGGACGTAGACGGGCGAGACGCCGCCGCCATGGTAACGGCGAGCGCGAGCGAAGGGAGGTCCGTCCACACCAGGGTCCACCAGCCAGGCCTGCCAACTCTTCCACAATTTGCCTAGAGATTCTCTCCCCCGTATTCTTCGACACATTTCCCATGCTCTCTTTCGAACCTCAATTTTTTTTAAGTTTTTGTTTGCTCAAAGAGAATTTCCTCCCGTGCATATTCACATCAAGAATTTTTTTAAGTTGTTCCTCTTGAAAACCACGTTACTACGGAAAGATCACAGAGGGATTCTGAAAGAATTTCCGAACAATATTTTTGCACATCCCACCGCAATCTCAATTGCGAAACTCCCACTTGAGTTTTGAAAACGTTTTGAAGACCAGTTTACGTGGTGAATTTATCTCATGTGAAATACAAATATCTTGAAAGTTTTAAGTTCATTCTCATTCAAATCGCATTCAGCCTGCATTTTTTTCTTTTGAAAATTATTCACCCGATGAAGAGCTAAAGAATTACGGTAAAGCTATGGAGGTTAGTAAAGAACGGATAGTAGCAATTTTCCAATTTTTATTACGTTCGAATTCCACCACATCACGCCCGTAACTACTCAATTCGTTATGGAGGTAAATTAATTCTAAGGAATTCACACCACATTCTTCAGCTATACAGTACTCTGTATTTTACAACTATCTCCACCTTTGCCTTGAATTCAATTAGATGAATGATTGGACCCACAGGCAAAATTTCTCAAATATTTTGCTCACTCCAACACATGAAAATATTTTCGAAATACTCTAGTATCCCTAATAAATACATATTATCCATCGCGTGGACTTAACCTGGCTATATTCCTGTTTGATTATTATATTCTTCTTCAGTCCTTAATGCTCTCAACTACCATATATGCATTCTAAAAGGAATATTCTCTTCCCCTATTACCTAAAATACTCCCTTCTATCTAGGTCTCGAGCCTTTCATTACCTCTCATATACTCCTCCACCCATTCATTTTTCCTCCCTTGAAAATTAACCAAGCAACTTCTATTTACCCCAACCGCATTGACAACTTCCATATCTCTATTCAATTTACTCATTTTTCTTTTTACTCATACCTCGAAAGCCTCTCATCAACGCTTACGTTTTTTCCTGAAATATCGAGTTTCGGAATCATAAAGCAGAACGAACTATAGCAAATTCTTTCTAATTACTACGAAAAAATGAAAGACCATGTCAGAGACTTTACTTGTATTTTTTTTAGCGTCTTTACTTAGCACATACCGGGACCACTAGAAAAGTAATGCGCATTGTATGGGAAAAATAGATTTCTTGATCGTACTTTACAAATGCTTACAACTCTTCAAAATACTCACCCCCTACATCAATACACTTGAGGATACGTATCTGCCACGCCTGGGAGGCATCGTGAAACTCCTCGACTGGAATGTCTCTCGGGAACGTTGTAACATGCTTTTGGATGTTTTCCACGGTCTCCCAATGCTTTCCTTTCAGCTTTCTCATCAGTAGAGGAAACTAAAACAAAGTCGCACAGAGCCAAGTTGGGACTGTAAGGGGGCTGGGGGTGGTGGCCCGGGCCAGGAAGTTGGTAACGATGAAGGACGTGTGGCTGGGGTTATTATCACGGTGGAACTCGACCGTATCTTTAATGTCAGTCCTCACGCGCGCAATCCGGCGTGTCAATCTCTTTGGTATCTCCAGGTAAAAGGCTGAGTTGACAGTTTCTCCCTGCTGTACAAACTCAAATTGAACGATTCCTCAGACGTCAAAGAAGACAATGAGCATCGTTTTGATGCGAGACTTGCTCATTCACACTTTCTTGGGGCGGAGGGATGATTTTGTGTGCCACTCGCTGCTCTGCTTTTTCGACTCTGGGTCGTACTCGAACATCTAGGTGTCGTCTCCGGTTACGACAGAGTCAAGCAAGTCCGGCTCATCTATATATATCAAGGAGAGTGTTTGTTTGTATGTATGTAATTTGTTTACTTTTTTGCTGTCATAGAAACACAACCACCTCCTGTAATCCATCTAACCCAAAAACATTATGGGAAAAATATAAAGAATCAATGAGTGAGGATATACTGGCTAAAGTTCGAAGTGAAAATCCTACATTGGATATTATGTTTAACTCCGACATTTTTAATAAAACTTTGATTATTTTGGAGGAAAAGTGTATCACCATGGTTAACAAGACTTTAGTGGAACTCGGTCTTTTTGCACCTGTACAAGATCAACAGGGTGTATTTTATCCAGATTATATACGTGAAACTAGCTACAATGTCTTAGACTTAGAAGCATACATCGGATAAAAAGCCACTTCTTAATTAGGATCAGAAATTCGCGTACGAAACAATAATGGATCAAGTAGATAAACAAGAAGGAGGTATTTTTTTTGATGCTGCTGGTGGCACGGGAAAAACATTTTTAATTAATTTAGTTCTCGCTGAAATCAGGGTTCATGGAGAAATTGCACCATGGGAGGGAGGAGCTCTGGTACTCCTGTGTGGAGACTTCCGTCAAACTCTGCCTGTCATTCCAAAATCGACTCCAGCCGATGAAATTTATGCCTGTTTAAAACATTCTGTTCTATGGAATCATGTCCAAGAAATTAGCCTTAAACAAAACATGCGAATCCTCTTAAGAGATGGGAATGCTCAAAATTTTGCAAATAAACTTTTGGAGATTGGAGAAGACAGATTAGTTATTGAAGCATCTGGTATGATAAAATTGTCATCAGATTTATGTGTATCGGTGAAAACTGTCTGCGATATGATACAAGCAGTCTATCCTAACGTTAATCAATATTATAAAAATTTAGAATGGTTGCGAGAAAGAGCCATTCTTGCTCCTAAGAACGATGATGTTAATGAAATTAACAAGGAGATACTAGCCATGCTGCCAGGAGACGTGATTGAATATGAATCGGTTGATACCTTAGTGGATGCTGACGAAGCCGTCAATTATCCAACGGAATTCCTAAATTCACTTGATCCAGCTGGATTGCCACAACATCGCCTTATACTTAAAGTAGGATCTCCAATCATTTTATTGCGAAATTTAGATCCACCAATACTCTGCAATGGGACACGATTGTGTGTGACAAAATTAATGAAAAATATAATACAGGCAGTCATTTTAACTGGAAAAGGAAAAGGTGAAATAATTTTTATTCCACGGATACCTCTAATCCCAACTGATCTTCCCTTCAACTTTAAAAGATTACAGTTTCCAGTCCAGCTAGCTTTTTCAATTACCATTAATAAATCACAGGGACAGTCTTTAAAGTTTTGTGGTGTTGATCTAAGATCGCCATGTTTTAGCCACGGGCAACTTTATGTTGCTTGCTCCAGAGTAGGTTCGCCTAAAAATTTATATATTCTTTCTCCTGGATATGAAACAAAAAATGTAGTTTATAAACAGGTGTTAAATAAAAAAAGATTCTTAAATTTGTATGAAGTAATGTATTATTGTACTTTATAATTTGTTGTTTTTATTTATGTAGTATATTTATATTATTGTTTCTCCCTAACCCGTGCAAAGCCGGGTATTCAGCTAGTTTTGAATAAAATCCAACAATTCTTGACAGCGCGAAACTCGAAGTCCTCTCCGGTCTTACGCCAAAACTTTCAGCACAAGCTTCGCGCAGACCTTGCGCATTCCAAGATCCTTGGTCACTATTCCATGTACCGTAAATGTGGAAATACTAGTATGTAGGATGTCAGCAATTTCCTGGATGCTCAATCAACTGTCGGAACGCAGAACTTCGCGCACAAGATTCACGTTTTCGTCGGTTCTGGTCATTTTTGGGCGTCCAGAACGGGGTTCGTCGGCGACTTCCGGTCCTCCTTAAACGCCTTGAGCCACCTTCCGGACTGTGACCTTAAATGCAGTCGTCCTTGAAGGCCTCTTGAAGCATCTGGCATATTTCGGTTGAATTCTTTCCAAGCTGTACGTAAAACTTGATGGTGTATCGCTGTTCAAGCGAATGCTCCATCGCACCGCTGTTACAAATTCAAAAAAACACACTTCACGCGGAGGCACGTCTTCCCGCCCAGAATGCTTGGAGCAAACTGACGACCAATTGCATTGGAAGGGCTGACCCCCCACCACATTTCTCGACCAGTTTTACCGCGCTGCCATAAATAGTCGAGCCACGATAAAATCATGCGCATTACTTTCATAATGGACCATGTCATCAACTATGTGCATTATTCCAATGCTTCTTGCACACACTGCAATATTTTTCCTGTTTTCGCAAATACTAAAACCAAGTTCCTTCAAAATACTGTCAATAATTAAGCGAAATATTTTACCTGTTTTGTTATTCCACATTACTACGATATTACACTTTGTATTCCTATTTCTTGGTACTTATTGAATGATAATTACTTTCGTATCCTAGTGGTTAATATTACCTTATACTTTAAGCTTTGACCCTGTCGCACTATCAACGGTAAATGTAATTCTTAGACCATTTTGCTAACCAATACTTAATATAAACTGATATTATCGGATCTCCGTTCAATTTCATTCCCAATTCAAGTCCGTTCTCATGCCACACTTGACATTTCCTTAATGTATAAGGTTAAAAACATTCGCCTCTTTTGCCAACCAAAAATATGACCCTACCGATACTATTTTCCTGAAATGGCAAATCAGGGCTCCATTTTTCACCACGCAAGCAATAAATGTGGGTAACGCCTAAGCCGCGGAATTTTAACTGGCGAGTGCGAAAGATCAAATGGCTCCCCTCATTATTCGGTCATTGGTCTCGTAGATGAAATTTTTTTATACTATGGCTCACATTGACCACAAACCTTCAGCAGAAGTCTTTGATGCTACACACCAGCCAAGAAATGAAAACACGTCACGAAGAGCGAGGCAGCCGATGGAGAGGACCGGTTCCACCCCCTCTCTCGACCTTCTAGAAGATTCCCGAGGATGCTCGTGACGTCTTCCAGGCTCCAGCGAAAATGGATTTTTTCACTGATATTAATTACGAGGAAGGGAATTCGGTTCGAGGCCTGTCCTTCGCCATCTTCCCGGGAGGAGGAGGGCCCCCACCGACTCCGTGGGGGAGGGAATGCGAGACGGGCATTACCCACACCATCCTCCCTCAACATACGCGCCCCCAAAACTTTTCTCCTCCATATATTGTTCCCGGCATCCTTCAAGGTGAGAGTTGGCAGTTACGCAGCCGACATGCTTCAACCCGTTATCAAGTTTTCGAACGAATGAAAAAAATGGGAAAGCCACTTTCCCGTTCGTTTCCCCCTCGCCATCGAAGGGAAAAACTCTCGTTCCCAAAGTAATACATCCCGAAGGTTTTCATCCTGACAGTATAGGAAAGGCACTCACTCCCACGTACACACCCCTAACGTCAATTCCAACCCTCGGCGCGATTAATCCTTCGGGTTTAGGCGGGTTTCAGCCACTCGGGACAATATCCGGCCGGGCCGGCAGTTTTTCCAAGGCCGGAAGATTTATTGCACGCCGCGTTGTTTATTTTTTCTT
>NW_027287538.1:60176766-60209266 GCF_022747635.1 Hetaerina americana
TATATATATATATATATATATATATATATATATATTATATATATATTATTATATATATATATATATATATATATATATATATAATATATATATATATATATATATATATATATATATATATATATATATATATATATAATATATATATATATAATAAATATATATATATTATATTATATATATATATATATTATTTATATATATATCTATATATTTATATTATATATATATATATATATATATTATATATATATATATATATATATATTATATATATATATATATATATATATATATATATATATATAATATATATATATATATATATATATATTATATATTATATATATATTATAATATATATTATATATTATATATATATATATATATATATATATATATATATATATATATATAATATATATATATATATAATATATATATATATTTATATATATATATATATATATAATATTATATATATATATATATATATATATATATATATATATATATATATATATTATATATATATATTATATATATTATATATATATATATATATATATATATAACAAAATACACCACAATATATAACAATCACATGGAAATAGGGCAGGAATAGAATAGGGATGTTAGACGGGATGAAGGGAGGAAGGAAGTACACCTTGGGATATGTTTTTTTAGAAAAAACCAAATACATTTTTGGTAGTGAGATGTTGGACGAGATGAAGGGAGGAAGCAGGCACTGAGAGATGAAAAGGGACCTGATGTAGAGTAGGATGTTGTGTTTTGCTAGGGTCACGAAATATTTATTTAGTAGCTGTGTCCATCCAAAACCTAACTTAACCTAATAACATTATATATATATATATATATATATATATATATATATATGTATATATATATATATATATATATTATATATATATGTATATATATGGGTCGTGGTAGTCCAGGGGTAGAGCGTTGGACTGGGAAACAAAAACCGGCACAGGAAATGAACTGGCTCCCCAACCTGATGTCTGAATTTTACGCGCCGCTGGGCTAAGTACTGGGTGAACTACCATCATCTACCAAACCGACCTTCGGGTTGATTCCTGTGTTTATGGTTTTATATATACATATGTATATTATCATTATTATTATTAGGTAATATACCGGTTAAGGTAGGTGCTTGGATGGACACAGCTTCTAAATAAATATTTTGTGACTCTTAGCAAAACACAACATCCTACTCTAAATCAGGTTCCTCTTCATATCTGAGTACTTCCTTCCTCCCTTCAACCCGTCCAACATCCCTATCCTGTTCCTTCCCTTTCCTTACTTGCCCAACATTCTCCCCTCTATCACAGTCTTCAACATACCCCTGCCGGTCAATACCCCTTTCATCTACTTTTCCTGGCTCCATAGGATTTCTCCCAACTATATATGTATATATATATATATATATATATATATTATATATATATATATATATATATATATATATATATATATTAAGGTTAAAAAAGTCAGTTGCTGCCGACGTTTCAACTGCTTGCTTTTCCATTTTCATCAGTGTGGGGTGGACTTCCGTATAAAATAATTATGCAATTATTTGCAGCATTACCTAATACGGCGGAAGATCCTTTAAGAATTCACTCACGGAATGCTCCAAGAAAAAAACACTAAATATATCTTCACCATATTATTTTGCCAATCATCTATTGGAAACCTTTCAATGATTTAACTGTGTGCTGTTTGCTTAGTGTTGCTGTCACAGGAAATCCATCGTAATCCTCAGATTGTAGTGTAAATAATTGATATAATATCAGTTTATTAGATAATTTATCGTGAATTTCTTCCACGAAACAGTTGGTGGATACTTTCACATCTATAAATATTAATAATGAGTTCATTCCGTGGATTTTGTTTCAGAACATATATCTCTTCGTTCATATTGATACCGAATCGTTCCGCACACCGTTATTCAATCGCTTTCAGCGCGGTCAGTCGCCTGGAGGCGGAGTTTTAAGGGGTTCCATAGCCCGTATTGTTGTGTTCTGCTTTTAGGGCGAGGGCCGGGGGCGCTCCGTGATTGTCTGAAACATGGTTGGTGCGACGGATGGAGTAACGAAACCCGAAACGAAAGCTGAGTTGAGTGGGCGGGCAATATATATCATTCGCCCGAGGGAAGGAAGGCGAAATGTAAATCCGAGTGATTGCATTTCACCGTTTTCCGTTTCGCATTTCCCAGGGCCGGGTTTCGATTTTTTTTTTCGTCGGAGCCGCGGCATGTCACGTGGTCCACTTAAACCCTGGTCCAGTCCTTCTCTTTGGATAAAAATAATAAGCGAATGAAAAGAAAAAAAAATTAGCAACACATGGCGATCGGAACACAATCAAGGGGATAGGCGGGGAGGGGAAGGGGGCGTGGTGGAAGTTAGCTGAGAACAAATGAAAAATGTTTCCCGCACGCCCTAGTTCGGTTAAATGTGACTGTTGTAGTGGTTGTTGTTAACTTTTTTTGCTGCATAACTTATCTCCGCTTCCAATTACCGGCGTGCGCAGATGTCAACTTGTTTATACGCATATTATTACTGCACGGTCCCTGGGGCTATCTGTGCCATAAATCAACGCAACGCTAAAAACAATTAACCAAACCTTCGCAGATGGAAATTCTGAGCCGCCATCAATTTATATCAGTCAACAATTATTTATTACGTTTCTTCATTTATTTATCTCTACATAAAGAAGGACGAATGCTTGCTTTTTCATTAGCGTGAGTAAAATGTTGGTCCATTAATTTCGTTGCAAAACAGAAAGCAAAGATTATTTCAAACAATTGGAGGAAAGATTGACTGGGGTATTGTCCCGCGTAAGGGTATTCTCTGAAGTTTTTCCTAAACTAATTCACATGTATACTTCTATATATCGCTCCCATTAGTGGTAAAACTTTTAACACTGGTACTATGCCTCTATGCACGGGAAAAATTATTTCCCCTGTCTACCACTTTTCTTTTACGCTTTAAAATATCAAAGTATTGAGGCACAGACGTGTAACCTGGAATAAAATGCGGCTTATGAATGAAAACACTTACATTTTTTTCATTTTGTGAAATTGTTAAAATTCTAAATGCACTTTAATAGAATTTTGATTCTTTGGAGTGAGGTAGCTCGTATGGTCTCAATATTCTCGCCCCTTCATTTCCAAAAGCATATTGCAGTGACCCATCCCAATTTCACGCTTCAGCTTATTAGATATAATGATGACAGAATTTTTATAAAATTTGTCGAATCACTTTGTGTAACCCTGCGTACTCTTGCTGGAAAGTTCATGAAACCAAGAAACTGGTATCGCTAAATAAATCTAGTAAATTATCTTTTTTCTTCAGTTTTCGTTGCAAGTAGATGAGGGTATAATCCAAATCCCACACTTAAATGATTGGTCAACAACTGGCGACAAAAATGGCGGCGAGAATTACAAGAATTAATTTTTCTCTCATGCGTTTTACTTTCGCAATAAAAAGAATCACACACAGAGATAAAGACCGAAATTTTCTTTTCAATGATCTTGCTCCTTTTACATGAGGCTTTCCTGCTACCCCGTGCCACACGCCTTTTAAGGTGACTCGTTTTCATGACACATTTTCTAGATGAATCTCGTGTTTGATTCAACCTTCACATTCACAGGGAGTTGAAATCAGGATGATGTAACACTACAAAAATTGATAGAATCGGAGAGAATCATTTGTTCATTCAAGGAGAGTGATATATTTTATGAGCGAGTCAGATGCCTCAGAGATGAGAATGTCGCGGTTCAAGATGGAGTCGAGGAGGAGATTACGGTGTCGTTGTCAAGGAAACTCCCGCCGCCCGGAAACGACCGAGACTCAGCCCCTCCTCGTTAGCACAGGCAACCTCGAGGGCTGGCCCCCGTCGGCATTAGCTTCTGCAACACAGTATTATCACAAAGAACCCCTGGAATTATCACCAACAGATATGAGGTCTGCCGTATGAAAATGCATGGCTAACGAGCTCAGAGCCAAATCATGAAGTGATTGGCAATGGCCATCGCCGATCTTGTCCCTCTGAATAGAAAATTTTCACTTTTCATTCTCAGAGAAATTATTGATCTCACTGGTCATGAACTGTTGGGGTGGAAACTGGGGCTGGAAACGCAATTTTTGCCGAAAGATTTCATTGAGATATTTTGAGATATTTATTTTAATATTAGATACTCCTAAGCTATCACCATTCGAATGAAATAGGTATAATCTAGTATTTAATAGAGTTCACCCAGGTTGGTCAGTCTTACACCTACATCTACATAACACTATACTCCGCAGAGAAATTTGGCGGGCGGTGTTAAGGTACACATTATGCCTTCAGAATTGTTATCTCATTCATAATATTGAATGTATGTCACTGAAATACAAAAATATCATTCACATACTTGCTTATATACATCATGAAATAACTGTTTAACTTTAGCGATTAAACGAATTCTGGTATTTATTTCAATTTTTTCGGGCTCTTTGATTCGGAGTTTGTATTATTTAGTACTTTACAAGCCACCGCCAGGGTGTGCGGTAGGGGGTGAATACACTCCAGACTAATTTTGAACCAAATATTGTAAGCCGTACCGCGGTCAGAAATGTTACTATGATCCATTATCGTTCATAGAAAAAGTTAAATCTTAAATCTATCTGTTGTAGATTTAAACTCCCTAATTTTATTGCCATGATCTCGCCTACCGTAGTACGATGGGGGTAATAATAAATTTTCAACATCACTCCTCAAGTTCCGTCCTTCCATTTATGTAAGTGCTTCAATCTGTAATTTAACCTTCGCTCCGTGAGTGATTCCCAGCCTAGCTGCTCTAATAGTTTAGATACTAACTTTATCATAACACGTTTTGCATTGCTAGCTCCTGTACGCTGCACGCGATCCAATACGGAAATAAATACGGTTAAGGATCCCATATATCAGAAGTATGTTATAAATGAGGCCTAACCAGAGAAAGATAGCATTTCTCTTTGACTTTTTCATCAGATTTACCCAGTAATGTTCTAAAAAATCCTAATTTTTTGTTCGTTTTTCCACATATTCCCCGCGTATGTTTCAGCCATGAGAGGCCGTGAGTGAGGGTAACGCCTAAGTATTTAATCGAGCCTATACATTCCTTTTCGTTGTTCTCGATGCAGTAGGCGTTCGGAAGGGAATTGCTCTGTTTCCAAAGATTCATCAAGACGCGACCATTACGTTTAATTCTTATTGCCAAGTGTCGCACCAGGGTTTTATACATTAAGGTCATCTGATAAAGCTGCTGTGTCCTCAGATTACGGATATCACGGTAAATCACTGGATCGTCGGCAAAAAACGTATCTTACTAGTGATTATGGTGTCAATGTCGTTTACGTTAAGTAGGAATAAAAGAAGTCCGATATCACCTCCCTCCCTCCTCCAAGTTCTGACGGGACATCTACTGCATTTGAGCTCCATCTACATTATGACTACTCCTTGTACACGATCATATAAATAGTAATTTATCCAACTCAAGATATTGTTATCTATACCATATGCTTCTAGCTTTGTGAGTAATTTACAATGAGGTACTTTGTCAAAAGCTTTCTTAAAATCTAGAAAAACCGTGTATAATGGAACATTGCTCTCTCCTGAAAGAAGGATATCATGAACAAAAAGCGCAAGTAGTACCTCGCAGGATGTACCCTTTGGGGAAACCGTGATCATTTTCCATCAATAACTCTTGACTATTGAGGTGTCCCACTATCGAACTGGCAACCATATGTTTTATGTCCTTGCATACAATGGATTTGACGGAATAGGTCTGTATTTGCTCGGTTCCTCCTTCTCTCCGTTTTTAAATATAGGTGTTAAATTAAAAGTTTGTCAATAACTGGGAAATTTGTGATCTAATAGCAATTTATGAAAAATGGTTTATAGATACGATGCAAATTCCGAAGCTGGTTCCTTAAATATACGAGCGGGTTTTTCATCCTGCCCGGAAGGATCATAAGGCTAAATATTTTTCAGCAAACGTTCCATTGAATACCATTTCAATTTTGGGCATCGGTTAGCCGGCACGACTTGGTAAGCTATCGGAGACATTCGGTGAGCTATTAGCGAAGATACTTTGAAAGATGGAATTTAATAATTTGTCTTTCCAAACTGCTGGTTACTTTTTCATCTTTATCGTTTTTGAGTGAATTCCCTCTTGAGTTATTTCTCTGGATCTCTCTGATACACGGCCAAAATGCTTCCGAATCCTCTTTTAAATTTTCCGCAAACAATTTACTTTTGAATTCATTGAATGCTTTCCGAAATTCTATCTTGGCATTCACTCTAGATATCCTGTAATCATAGGTGATCTCATTTCTTTTTCACTGGTTTGAATATATATATACCGTTGTCGCTAGGGAATAAGGAGTACTTTAATCTATCCCTAATGGGGTTTAGGGATATCCTTTCATCCTAATGGGTCGGATCTATTAATATTTTTTGGTTCCCTAATAATTCCCTCGGTATCGCAAGAAAACTCAAGTGCTTTGTACCGTCTTAAAAGTTTAAGTTATACCTGCTCTCTTTGAGAGTCAAGAGGCTCCCAACCTATTTCTTCCAATTAACTATTAGCAGTCTTCATCAGATTTAACCCATATTCCCTTGCGTTCAAAGTTGTCAACCCAGAGATGTTAACGAATGGACCAATATTTCAGTGGTTAACTTGTGGTGATTATAGAAACATTCCATCAAAGTGATATCTCCACGGATTCAATTTAAGCCCTTAGAAGTATTATGATAATATTACAAAGGTATAATACGGTTTTATAGATGGCCGACAAGACGCCACGGATGATGCAAGGCCGGGACGACCTTCAACCACCTGTGTTGACGACACCTTTGATCGTGTGCGGTCCCTTGTCCTTACCGATCATCGAAAAACTGTCCGAATGATAGCTGATGAAATGAATTTGGGAAAATCAACAGTACACCTTATTTTAACCGAACATGATGGATGGATCCTTCATCATGACAATTCACTTGCACATTCAGTATTGATTGTTCACCAGTTTCTTGCGAAAAATTCGATCGGCATCCTTGATAATCCTCCTTTTTCGCCAGATCTCACCCCCATATAACTTTTGCCTATTCCAAAAATGCAAAAAAGGTTAGAAGGGGAAATTGCTCGGAAGATGTGGGCACAATAAAGCAAGAAACGACGAGACAACTAAAAAGCCTAACTGCCGAGGACTTCCAAGGGTGCTTTAAGCAGTGGAAAAGAAAATGGAATAAGTGCATAGCAACGAATGGAGAGTTTCTTTGAATGGGACAAAGTGGGTGTAGACTAAATTTTGCAAAATAAAGTTTTCATAGCCTCATTTAGCGTATTTATAGGGTAGGGTAATATCTACCTAAGGCCAAGTAACAGACCTGTTTGTTTATCTAATCTTTATGAACAGTGTTGAATATGCACAAAAGTTTTTTTTCTACTCATTTCATTTGCCCTATTTCGAGTTATATGTATTAATTCCGCACCGCGAAAGCTCACCACCAGTGTTGACCGAAAATGGCGGAGTAGATTGGAAATAAGGCTGATATTGGCCGAACTAATCCTCCAGGGGGCTCAAGCAAGTGGTTGCGTTAATTGATTGACCGACGCGGATCTACGTATTTGGACCGTAGTGCATTCTCGTAGAAAAGAATCAGCGCCCTGATTCCGCTCACCGCCTCCTTGGAGGGGAGTTTCCCAACCAGCAGAGCTTCATTTTAACTTTGCTTCCAGCTTTTGCTCCCTGTTCTCCATGCACGAACGCTATCTCTGACGGTGTAATTGATTGTTGTATTTGCTTCCCAAATTCGTTTCGCTTCGGTTTGGTTTTTGTTAATTGGTCCGGCAAAACATGTAGCGATATTGGTCAAATCTAGAGGAAGCCCGGAATTTTGTAAGGGTCAAATTACGTATTCCGGTGGAAATTGGTAGTTTGATTTTCCCTCGCGCGCAGTGAAGAGATCTGACAACGCAGCTTGATACTCGTTTGGCGATCGAGAGTTGGAGCAGTCACGCTTAGCTCCGCCCACTTTCATGCAATCGGTTACTTTCAACAAAAAACTGGAAGCACGTAGGCGAGGCCGAGCCAATGGACACGTCCAAACCAATGTCCTTATCAAAGCTTTAACGTAGCAGCAGACCGAGAGCCTACAACCTCTTTATTGTCAGTGATATACAGAAAATTCAACCGCATTACTTTCGGATAGCACCCTGTACGTACGTAGGTATGTCTGATTGCATACGAAGGATATCCAGAAAGGAAGAGTACTGAGTTTTTCTATTTAATAAAAAAGTTATTTAAAAAATTAGATGACATTGGAGGTGTATATGTATGTTACTTATTTTTCCACGTAGTCGCCTTCACCTTCTATACAGGTTTTAAGCCGTTTTTTGATTACCCTCCTCATAGAACTCTCCCTCCATCTCTTTCGTCAAGTTACAGACCTCTCGTTTCACCTCGTCATCGGTTAAAATTTTTTTTCGACCCAAGTGAGTCTTCATGAAAGTTAAAAGATAAAAATCTGAAGGCGCCAAGTCAAGAGACTATGCGGGATGGTTGAAAATGACCCAAACAAACGAATTCAAAAGCACCTTGGTGGAGGTGGCGGTGTGTGGGCCGGCGTTGTCGTGCAAAAAACACCCTCCCTTAGTCAAAATTCCCCTCCGTTTGTTTTGAATTGCTATTCTCAGGTTTTTTTGGGTCGCACAGTATCGTACTGCATTAATCGTCTCCTCCTGAGGCAAAAATTCAATCAAAATGATCCCTTTTCGGTCCCAAAACACGAATGCCATGTTTTTTTTCTCCCAAAACTGAGGTTCTGAATTTTTTTGGCCGATGGGGAACCAGTTTGCTACCACTTTGATGACTTTCTTTTTATCTCGGGGATATAATGAGCCACCCATGTTTCATCACAAGTCACAATGGAGCTCAGAAAATCCTCACCTTCCAATTCAAATCGCTCAAGGAACTCGCGGGCGCTAGCAACACAATTCAATTTGTTCTGCTCAGGCAATTGTGTTTGGACCCACCTTCCGCATAATTTTCGGAATCCCAGAGTTTCTTTAATTTTCTCGTGTAAGAGAGATTTGGAGATTTGTGGAAAGATCGCAGCAATTTCATCCATTGTCAATTGGCGGTCTTCACGAAAGGTTTCCTTGTTTTTTTGCGTTAACTCATCGGTCAAAATTGAAGGTCTTCCACTCCTTTGCTGGTCATGAATATTCGTTCTTCCTTCATTAGACTCACGACACTTTGGTTCATAACACCTTCACCATAAATAATTTTTCATCCCTGCAAAAATTTCAGTCGACGGTTTTCCTTCCCCAGCAAGGAATCTTATGACAGCGTGCACCTCACACTTGACGGGATTTCTTTTCGACTTTTCGATTTCACAGAAACGGCCACTACGAGGCAAGTTTCGGGACTAACAAACGTCGCCAGTGTCCTTTGTACTCAGATACTACCCGCATTAGCACTCGGTGATGTCAACTATTGAAAAATAATCCCCACGGTGCGAGAGCTCAACAGTACTCTTACTTTCTGGATATGCCTCGTTTTTGTTGTGTTAGTGTGGAGTATTTGTTGAGGTTCCTGAGGGTTTTGGGTGAAAATCTGGTGGATACATTTCAAAATATTCTTTAAGATTCAAAGTTTGTAAATTTTATGATATTCTGAACCATGTCGTAAATTTTAGGTTGAGCAGGGGGAAAAAATCAGTCACCATTAAGAACCTTGGGTTTTTTATTAGCTTGATGAAGTAGCTTAGTGCTCAAGCATCGTCAATGAAAACCAATCTTCCGAGTGATGACTGCGGGATGTCTCTACTATGCATGTATTCTATTTCCAGCCTCACGTGATAATCTCATGCGTGAATTTATTTTCCCAGCAAAGATTCACTGCCTCTTTTAATTATTTCTATTATTCTCATCTTCCACACCTAAGACAAGCGAGAAATGGGATTGTCATATCTTTTATCTTAATGGAGATATTGTAATATTATAGTCACCATCAACGATAATTTAAATCACTGCAATTAGTCGTGATCAGCGATTTCGCTCTGACTGAATTTCGTCCGTTACGTCGTCGGATATATGTCATCAAGCGCTAGTGGACTGTGAGCGGTCGTCATTTCGGTCGTAACAACCAATCGTAAATCGTGTTTGCCGATCCGCCGTTAGGTGCATGCGACCCTTAACGGTCCCAAAAATGAAGACGGAGCCGAATGTTTGTCGAAGTGAATCTGGGCACGCCATTACGTGAACCCTCTTCGGTTTGAACGATCCCTCAAAATTGAGGACTTCGGAAATGACATTGGTGTGGTTTGGAGAGAAAATTGACCAAGTGCGTCACGGTTAAACTGGAGAACATGAAGGAATTTGGAGCATTAAGTCTCCATCAAAACTTCTTTCACGTCTAAGAAACTTTAGTTTTCTGGTAAAGGCATGGTCTGGCAAAGTTGTCATGCACGCATATCAACTTTGGATTTTTTATTCTACGATAGTTTTATTGATTTAATTATCGTTCAAATTTAAGTTCATGGTTCACTTTAAAGCGTTATGTATGTATAAGTAAAAATTCTGGTTCCATTTGAGCTCAATCACTCGCTCTTTGCCCTTACAAAGTGCTCTTACTTATTCTAAATTCCAATGCGGCCCAAAATTTAGATTTTTTATCTAGTGTACGTTGGGTAGGCTATGAATCATTCTTTCGTTTTTAAAACATTGTTCTTCCAAAAATTTCCAGATTAAGATGCCTAAATACAAGATTTTTATAAAAAGTATCGGTAACAGTTGTTTCTTGAAGTGCGCGTTAAGTGCTAAATTTAGACCGTAGATTAAGTGTGCGTATGATCGCAGATCGTATTGCCATTGATAAGACGACAGTGGTCGCCATTATCATT
Organism: Hetaerina americana; assembly: GCF_022747635.1. Classification (NCBI taxonomy): domain Eukaryota; kingdom Metazoa; phylum Arthropoda; class Insecta; order Odonata; family Calopterygidae; genus Hetaerina; species Hetaerina americana. The sequence continues at coordinate 60,187,720 of NW_027287538.1, forward strand.
CAAAATTTGGCGATGCGCTGAACTACCCACATCTTCCATCGCTGCATGACGAGTCTTTTTAGGGCAGACTTTATTTTTGGGAATAGCAAAATATCACATGGTGTTATATCATAAATATTTGGAGGAAATTAAATGCCAGTATTTTTTTCTGCTGGTTGAAAATTGCTTGACTGGTAAAAGCTTTGAGAAAAGATGAATTGTCCACCCCCAAGTTTCTCGCTCTTCTACAGCTCAGGACGCTTCTTTCTCCCTCATTTAAACGACAGAACAAATAAAAATAATTTATAAAATGCCAGGTGGACACCTATTCTGCTTTATTAATTGGAAAAAAAACTATGGGCATTAATTTTGTACATATTTTCTTCATGTTCACATCTTGAAATACTTCAAACACTTTTTCTGGCCACATTCAAAATGTCAGCCAGCAACACGAAAAACTCAATCTTCGGTATTTCCTTAATTTTTTCCGAACTTCAGCATCATCTTCATCGTTCAATAGCTTGCGTGGTCATTCGGAGCGGTCCTCATCTCTCAGGGATGTTTTGTCTCCTAAACGATTCTTGTGCCACTAAAAAAAAAAAAAAAAAAAAAAAAACGCGTGCAATAGAAAGTCTATTATCACCATTAACTTTGGACAAATTTTTTAGGTCCCTAAGCTAATTTTTTTTCAAAAGTGTACACTTGTATTATCGCGCTAATACAGTGTTCGTATCAGACAAGGTATAATTGCAATAAAATAATTTCCCGATGCGAATACCTGTAAGTCGGAGAATCCAGTGAAAACTTTTCATCGCGTTAAAACACAATTTAAGGCTTATTCTAACGTTTGAAATAATACATAAAGAGAGTTAGTAACTTAGTTATGCGAACATTCTCGTTATAAATGTGTCGTTCTGCCTATAAATGTTTTTAGGTCGTTAATGTACCGTCCTTCTCATAAACTACTTCATAAATATTACGAACAGAGATTTTAAAAATATAGCTTTTTTTACTCCTTTGTAAAGTAGCAAGAAATTTGTACTCATCCCAAGGCCTTGAATTACATTTCAAAAAATTGGTTTGATGCATCTTCTCTCTCCCTTTACGTACAAAATCGTTTCCTTGGTGCTACATGGTGTCGCCGTTTGCTAGTTTTTCTTTTGTATCCGTATTTTTTAATGCACAACAAGTGAGCTTCCGACGCGTTCTGCATTTCTCTGTTCTTTCTCGAAACTCTGCCATTGCGTATTTTTCCTGAATGAATTTCAAAAATATTTTAAACGTTCCCTCTCTCATTTGATGAATGATTTTCGTTACTGAGAGTTTGGTGATCCTAATCCGTTGAAGTATTTATCTTATTACGGGTACAAATTCGATTTAATGGCCTTATTACTCAGGAATGCCTGGATTTCGTGTATTAAACTGCATGTACCCATTATTTTTGAAAGTATAGGCATTTATTGCATGTGGTTTTTTTGAACATTATTTTATTTCATACATGAGAAGTGAATGATGTAGGTTTTTTTTTGTATCATAAAAAATTCTAATTTTTTAATTCTTAAGGTTGCCCTTCTTATTTTTTATTTCATTCGGCGAGATACGTATTTCACATGCGTCCAGTGAAATGGAGTTACGTATTTCAGCTTAAAATTAGTCGACGGTTTTGGATATAGTTTATGTACCGTATTCATTGATTTCTCTATATCTCTAAACTTGTTTGTTGGTTAGATGCCTGCATTTCCTTTCACATAAGTTTACTACCAGATACACTTACATAAAAAATAACACTTACATAAAAAGTAACTCATGTTGTCGTCTATCCATACGCATATCAGGGGTACAAGACGTATTGATTGCTATTTTTCTGTCAGTAGCCACTAATTAAAAACTTTTCTGACGGTCCTGTGGTAGACATTAAAGCAGTAGATATTGTAAGTACTTAAGTTCTAATGTTTCAAGTTTAAAAGTATAATCGAAGGTGTCATGGGAATTCGTGTGAACTGTTATAACTTATCGGGTACATTGTCCGTAAGGCTTCCTATATAATTAGTACAGCTTTCATTGAAAAACAAAATTCACTGTAACTATTATATTTATCGGTGAACAAATCGTATATTACAAAATTAACCGGGATTAAATGATTCAAAATACTCTCTGAAGAACCTTTTTAAAAAAATTCTATTTTCCTCTTCGTAAAATCCAATTTTCACGTTTCTTAGGACCTAAAAAAAAATCGCATTTCAATTCTTTTTGCGAGCAAGAATGATCCATTTTTTTCACCTTTTTCCAGATCCGGTAAAAATCATCCGAGCTCTCTTTATCAAACCGGATGATACTCACAATGGGTTATATATCACCAAAATACGGCATGTCCCCTGGAAAATACACGGTACGACGAGTGGAAATGACGTCCCTCCAAGCTCACGCCAGATTTCGTAAAAATAAAACCACCGTCACCGATGAATGCGTGAAATATCTGTCGAGCAAAATACTTACGTAAGAGTCCCTGTTGTGGCTATTGACTCGCAAGTTGAAGGCAAGGGTGCGATGGGGAAGATAAAAGGGGTCGAAATGCTCCGACACTCGGCCCTTTTCGTCTCCTCTGAGTTAAAATGATTCGAAATGTGGAACTAAGGGGAATAAAAAATACTTGCTTGCAGGGCGAGAGAAAGAGAGAGAACGCGGGGGGGGGGGGGGAAGTTGGGACGTTGGGAATTGGGGGAAGAAAAAAAAGCAAAGAGAACCCTATAGTGACGTGAAGGGGTTTTAAGCAATTAGTCCCAATTCTTTGTTTCGCCAACAATAAATCAGTTAAACAATTAATTGTCGGAAAATGATACCGTCTACTCTGTCGGAAGATTCCATGAAACGGGAGCCCGGAACTCGAGGGAATTAATTGACCAAAGGATTGTGGCATTTATTGCCTGGAGAGAGGGGTGGTAGAGGATGGGCGGGAGGGACTGGAGTGACTGGCGAGGCGGAGGGAGAGACAGAGGGAGGGAGGAGGGCTCTCGCGCGTGGTAAGAAGCTTACATATAATGTGTCTCTGCGCGTTTTGTCCGTCCATCCCTCCGATCCCTATACATATGCGTCCGTCTCTCTGCCTCCGTAGAGAAGCAATCCCTTTGTGCTGTGACGCAGGGCGGTCGGCGTGTGTTTCCGCAATTACTGTAAATGCCGGGGTGGGAGGATGGATGGATGGGAGGGTGGGAGAGAGAGAGAGCCACTTACAAAAGGAAGGGAGTGAGTAGCATTAATAGGAACGTCTTGCCCAAATGGCCGTCACACACCCGAAAGGTCGGAGGTTTGGGCGAAGGATGTGGTGTGGTGGGGGGGGGGGAAGGAAGGAATGGTAGGAGGGCCTTAAAAAAGAAAAAAAAAGGAAAAAGGAGAACGAGCATCATTCGACGCCGGGTATTAAAAGAGTTAATTGGTGCCCTGAGATGGGAGCAGATGAATGGGGTCGCGTCCTCTCTTTCTGGGCTGGTGGGGTGTGACGGGGTTGGGGGAGAAGCGGTCGGACATGGAGTCGCTGCGTCGGACCCGAAGATCGACTTCACCGTTTGCGGATTCCATTCCTCATCGCGTGTCCTCTCTTTTCTGCACGAAATATATTTTGGCTTCGAATGGGAGCAGTGGCATCCTTTAGAAAGAGGACAGGGTTGGGTAATTTCTCTCTTCAACCCTCAACTCCCGCCTCCCCCTCCCCTCAAAACTCCCCGAGTTTAAGGGATATTTGTACGACAATTTACAAATACCGAAAAAAAGGACGTGCAAAATAAATGTGTGCCTTGTGGAAAAGAGAAAAAGGTTAATCATTCAATATGATAGTATTCTCTGACACAGCAAGCTCAAAGATATTCTCGTAAAAAATGTGCACCTGATTCATATTAACATTGAGGAAATTCATTTAAAATTTGATGGGGAAAGAAAACACACAAAAATGTTCATATCCGTCTTGCAGTGGAGTGAAGATGGGTTAAAACAAACGATGTACTATTCCCTGTTCGGTCATACCCTAAAATATATTGTCCCAAATCCCCAGGTAGAAACGAAAATGATAGCCCTGAGGAGGATGGTTTTTCAGCGTTAAAAAGCCTGCATTGGGCTGATTATCTTGCCCCGATTTAGAGGAGAAGGCGCAGTTCGTCAAAATTTGTGATGCAAAGATGCAAAGTGCTTTTCCGTCGTCAGGGCTCATTCCAGATGGCATGACTACTTCGATTGGTCGAATTTATGCTGTTTCAAATTGTTGTAAGAGGCTAGGGAGGTCATTTATACAGAGTGCGTTCCGAAAGTAATGCGATTAAATTTCCCGCGCTGCTTTTGGTCGGAGTGGGATAGAACAGCTTGGAGTAGGTGGGGGGCGCGCTAAGCTTTGCCATGAAACCGGTCTCAGTGCTCTCCAAGCTGTGGAAGCGGCAGGACGTCAATTATTGTAAACCTCTGCGCGCCGACAGTTTCACGAAAAATATGAAATCGACGATCGAGAAACGTTACACGATTACTAAGTTTTGTGCTAAACTGAAAAAAATCTCTTGGGAAGACTAACATAATGATTGTTGAGGCTTATGGAGAGTGTGCTCTGTCCTAATCGCAAGTTTCGAGGTGGTTAAGGCCTTAAAGGAGGGGCTGGGAAGAGGTTCACGACGAACAACGCTCTGGGCGGCCGTCAACCAGTAAAACCGACAACAATGTGGCTCGTGTTCGACTATTATTGGACTCTGATCGTCAATTGAATATCAATATGGTTACCAATGAACTGAAATTGTCGAACTGAACGTGTCGTCGGGGAGATATACATATAAAGGGGGCGTGTCGATGCACCCTGTACATGCATACCACCACTCTTTATCGACGTGTTTTTCTTTTTAGTGTCCCACGGAATTATAATCATCATAGAATGCTTTCCATATTCCGCATTTTCACTTCCTGGTGGTATGATCATAGTAGAATGCGAAATTTGGAGAGAAAATCTAATGAATACAGACTTAACGAATAACTTTCAATAATCCTTTCTTAATGCATCACTAATATGCTCAAACAATCATATGCATTTCCATCGGAATAGGGGTCGACGGAGACTCATTTTCTCCTACTCAATTTTTCGACGGAGACTCAATTTTTTCACGACTAGTCTCAACTCTCTTTGGCTTCGATTGTTCTTCCATCACACTTCCTTCTCTCTATGCCCTTTGGTGTTCTTTAGTGGATCTTCATTTTATTTTCCGTTACCTTCTTAACGGTTCCCTTACGTCACAAGGTATGCCCGTTTCATCTGATTCTTCTTTTCCAATTTGGTTCAACTTTTCATCTTGAGCTCTTGTGTCTTCTTCCTCGTTTTTTTTATTTCATTAGGTCGCTTCATCTCGAGCATCCCCCCTCCAGCACATGATGATGGAGCGTCCAATCTGCTCCAGTCTGCTTCTCAAGTGTTCCGTGTGTCTGATCAGTCGTCGAATGCCACTCTCCGCACAAAACTTTCCGCGTATCCGCTTCCTTGTTCGCAGGGGTATCTCTCACGGGGGGGTGGGGGATGGGGTGGGTGAGGTAGGAGTGGCTCCTCTCCTCTCATCATTAATACCTTGTAGGCTTTTTCTCCTCTGCGCTTGATACCCGTCGAGTATTCCTCGACCCAATAGTTTCTCGTTCCAATACAAGCGAAAGGTTTCAAATAATCCCTCTCCTCATAGCACGAGGATTGTACTTCAATCTTTTCATTTTCGTGTAATCGGATTTTGAACGCTAATTGTGTACAAGGGCTCATTTAAAACAAATATTTTCAGGGATATATTTTTTAGTCCCCATCCCAAAAAATTGAAAGCCATCCGTGCTTAAGGATTATGGAACAATAATTTTGATTTGACCCACAGAAAAGGGTAATGTGGATGATAGGTAAAATAATGAAGAGGAGAGCTAAGAATCACTTGGGGGATGACCAATTTAGGTCTGGGCACGTAAGATATACGCATGATGACATCAGCAAATAAATCACTCGTACAGAAAGGAACGAAGAATGCAGTCAGGCCGTATGTTTTCGTTTCGTGGATTTCGAGAAGGCAATCGATGGTATGAATTGGGTAAAATCAATTAATTTATTGCAGAAAACAGGAGTATATTAGAGTGATAGAAGATATCCGTCAACTGAAATGTGAAAAACTGCTCAGGTGCGTGTTGAGAATAGATAGACGGGACGGACGGCAAGTCAGGAGTGTCGATTATCACTGGTGCTTTAGGTGAAGGAAATTCTTCAAGAAGCATTAAAAGAACTGGAGATAGCAATTAAATTTGGCGGGGAATTAATGAAATCTGTCGAATTTTTAGATTATCAAGCTCTACTATTTAATCATTTAGCCTAGAGGTTAGAGTGATTGTTGAGCCCGTTAGAAAATCAGTGTGATAGATGAGATGAGGATCAATGTAAGCAAAACGAAGGCAATTAGGCATTCAAGAAAGAAATGAGTTAAAGTTAAAATAGAAGACTCAAATGCTAGTGCAGTTGCAACAGTATACGTATCTTTGAAGTGTTTTGGACAAGGATGGCCAAAGTAGTCGGCATATAAGAAGAAGGATTGCATTAAGCAAAGAAGCGTTCACAAGGACGGAATTGATGACAGAGACCTTGAGTAAGGACGTTGAGAAAAGATTTGTCAACATTTTGATATGGAGTGTGGATTAGATCGGCTGGAAAACTTGGACGTTGAATCAAGATGATAAGCATAGATTGTGGAGGATTTTGCCATGTGGATCAGGAGAAAGGTGGAAAAGGTAAAATAGAAAGAAGAACAAACAATCAAAGTGCTAAGGGTGGTTGGGGTGGAGAAACCGTTGTTGGGAGAATTCCGAATAAGGCAGGAATATACAGGGTAGATGCAGATGCAGAGTCTTTGGATTCGCGATGGAATGTTGGAGACTGTGATACATACGAGCATAGAGGGGAAAGCATTAGGCATGTGAGGATGAGAGATTAAAAGAATAGGCGTGTTGGACCGAAGGAAATACATATGAGGAATTTATAGAACAGGTTATTCTAGTCTAGGGTGTCAGGATTTGCTTGCTAGGCGTGGCTAAGAAATGTAGGAGTCCATTAAAAATCTGCCTTAAACGATAGAATGCCAAAACTCAGGAAGTTTTTGGAATATACTGCCTTTTTGTGAAGCGAGTCAAGTGGAGATGTTCATTTCATAAAATATGATCATAATTATGAATATATACCCGCTCCATCCATTTAGTATATAGTTTTTACTGGATTTTATGCATTAAGGATCTGATACATAATTAATTTTCCATGTATACAAGTCTAATATACAAGTGACTTACTTTTTATTAATTTAATTTTTAATTATGAAGAAAAGTGACTTTAATATTACCATTTCGTAGATCGCCACTTGTTGATTGGTTCACATCCGACACTGCTGTCACTCAGTTCAATCACATATTTTTAACCTCATAGAGCAATTGGTTATTAGTGTGCGCTTGAGAAATTATAATTTATAAATAATATTCCTGTCATACACTAATTCTCTATTTAATAAATATTTCAAAATTTCTAGACTTTAATTTTTCCAAGGTCTTATAACGGTTTTGACTAATTTCCTTAACACTCAGTCGAATGGAGACACGTACGTACGTATTTGAAAGAGGAGTTAATTAAAGATGTTTAAACTCACCTGTTGTTATTATTCTTCGATCATGCTGTATAGATACAGCATCATCATCATAGATGGCTTTGATTTTGACTTCATGAGGCTTTTGGTGTAACTGTGATGCTTACATATATAAAATCTTATTTCCCTTTTTTTAAATCACATTATCATATTGCTTTAAGGAGATATTTAAGTTCAAACTACCAAAGTATTGATTCCAAAAAATCCCCTTCTCCTGGCCCCCTTCCCTTTCTCTCGCACCCCTCACCTCAACAACTCCAGCAGTCATTACTTCTATATCTTCAGAGGAAGACGGATTGTTTCCGTCGAAATATCAAGAAATAACGTGTGAGTGTTCTTCTTTTTTTTGTGTTTCTATATTGTGTGTTACTGTGTATTGTACTATTCGGCACTTCTGTGTTACGTCTACGAAAGCATATATATATATATATATATATATATATACAGGGTTCGTCCGGAAAATAAGTGTACTGAGCTCAGGAAAAAAAATTATTACACTTTTACATACCTTTAGCTAATATTCCTCAAAATAGGACCCTTGTGAGTCGATACACTTGTTCCAGCGGCGTTCCCATACCTGGAACGCTCCCGCGAAGGCATCATCGGGAACCTCTCGAAGACACGTCGTCACGGCCTCTTTGACGGCGTCCGAAGTCCCGTATCGCGTTCCTTTCAAACTCCTCTTTATCTTCGGGAACAGAAAGAAGTCCGGTGGTGCCAAGTCCGGGCTGTAGGGCGGGTGCGGCAGCGTTGCCACGCCGTGCTTGGCCAAGAAGTCCGACACGACAAGCGCGGTGTGAGACGGCGCATTGTCGTGATGCAGCCGCCAGATGTTTTTGATCGCTCGCCAGATGTTTTTAATCTCGTGCACTATTGTTTTTGGCACATTACACTGCTCTGCTATCATCCGAACACTAAGACGACGATCAGAGTTCAGTACATCGCGAACTTTCCGCACATTTTCGTCGGTGAGTGTCGTTGATGGGCGTCCAGGCCGTGGTTCGTCGTCGACCTCTTCTCTGCCCTCCACGAACATCTTGTGCCACCGAAAGATCATGTTTCTGGACATGGCTGACTCCCCGTAAGCCTGGTTAATCATACCTACAGTTTCGGTAGACGATTTCCCAAGCTTTACCGCAAATTTGATGGAATAACGCTGCTTCGGCATCGCGTTCGAGCGTGGAGGTTCGCGTTAACAGAGCTCCTCACTACACCACAGCTCAGAGCCGACTGCCTTTTTCAGCGTCGCTTGCCAACATACCCCCCTCCAATCGCAGCCCGTCAGAGCGGTGCTGGGCGCGCCTGGAGCGGCGGGAAAAAATCAGTACATTTATTTTCCGGACGAACCCTGTATATATATATATATATATATATATATATATATATATATATATATATATATATATATATATATATATATATATATATATATATATGGGCACCTGCAGCTCCATCCAAGTTATGTGTTATTTCGGGTACCAGATCTTCCTGGGAAACCATAACCGGCACAGGGAAAGGAATTGACCCCCCTACCCTGATGTGTGAATTTCACACGCCGTCGGGTATAAAGTTGAAAGTTTGTTAGTTTTATATGAAAATAAAGGATTATAATTGAGCGGATTTCTGGTAGAGCTGCAATTGGAAGCCTTAATTGATTGCATGTTTTTTTTATTGGGAAATATTCGTTGGACCTTAAGGGAATTACAAATATTTTTATGGAAAAGAGCGTGAGAAACTGCACCGATGCGAGCGTTGAGGTCAACTAAGTGTCGGAAGCTATTTTGCATTATGGTTTTCCTCATCATTACTTTCTTTTTGTGGCGCTGTAGAGTTTTTTTAAAAAAAGCATCCCTCAAGAATCAAGCAATAAGGGCAAAGGTATAACAAGACACCTCTTAGATAAGGTGGCCAAAACTTATGCGTTATCATTGCTCTTAAAAGCCGAAACGCGAACATAGATGTAACAAAATTCGTTTCCATTTGAGAGAATAAATAAATGAACGGAGAAAAAATAATCAAAATATGTATATGCTCAGCAGTGATTAGTTTCCAAAGAAACTGCGGGAGATGCCGCAACAGTAACTTTTAACGGAGTCATCCACTAATGTGCATTTCAATGCTACAATTTAAGAGTGTAAAAATCATTCGCCTCTTTAAGTCTGTGTTTGTATATATCCAACCTTCAGAAACTTATCATATCATTAATTAAAATGTATTTAAAGTTTTGGAAGCTTAGCAGGCCAATTACTGCTAAACGTATCCAGTGGAATTGTGCTATTGTCATTCATTCATTAGATTCGTGCAAGATATCTGGTGAGACTTGTTATTCAAAGGCAAAGCAACACGTAAGGAAACCCGAAAGCGTAGCTGTTGTCTTCTTCAAAAAGAATCGTAGAGCTTAAAAACAAACCTTAAAATTTTAAAACTTAACCTTACAAGGATTAGGCGCCCTATTTTTCCTCTTTTAACTTATGTATATTTAGTCAATTCTTTGTAGATTCTGTGCTGCATCATTGATTTTTATAGGTTTTTAATTATTTTGGATCATCGTTACGTTTTGCTATTCATTCAATATTATTTGAAATAATTTTAAATAATGCAGGTTTAACCTGAATTCCCTGATCTCGCCAAGTTGCCTGAATTTTTTTTGCTGTTTAATTATTGCGTATTAGCAGTGTTATACCGGCTAATTTTAGTTTCTAAATTCGACGCTAAAACTACACTCAACGATACACCCAAGCCCTAACTAACATGACTTAAAATGTGCTTAAACCCAATATTAAAAAAGCTTTTTCTTTGGCCTTTCGTACTTTCTAGCTCTGTCAATATCATTCAAAATAGCTATTCCTTTCCTCCCTCTACCTATGGATCCCGGCATTTTCCCCTCTCAATACATCCTCAGCGTCCCATTACCTCTTAATGTCACTTGTCTTGTCTTTGAATTTTTACTAACAGCCTTTCATCTTCCCTAACTATCGCCAGACCATCATATTTTTCCTTTCCGTCCATTTTGTCATCTTGATTCTCCTCCGCACCCATCTCTCAATAACCTCCAATATGCACTCATACCCTTGCATTAACGATATAGTTTCTCAGTCACATAAAACTTTACTCCATAATTAATTTTCCCTTGTTTTTTCTTTATATCATTACTAAAGGTGCCTATTCTTAACTCCCGTCTCTTTTGAATCGCTTCTTCAGATTACGTTTTTTTTCTTTCAACATCCGACTCTCGTCCAAAAACTATTCGTTTTGTTCTGCACATCTATTTTCTTCTTCCTGCTGTAACATTCTTTTATGTCTATATTTTAAGTTTATTTTTTGTTAATAAACTAAGTAAGAATACTCCTACACATGCTATTTTTATATATAAACGTGTATAGTTAATCATATTAACTGAATTCATCCATGGAATTTGAATTCAATAATAGCCATAAAGAACGATTTTAAGATTATGGAAAGAGTAAGAACTTATCATATTCATAAGTTTAACTAAAATGGAGTAATTTAATTCAAACCAATCAAATACTGACGACGCTGTTATTGCAAATCAATTTGGTTGATTTTTGCTGATTTTCTGCAATTGGGCAGTGTTTAGGAACTCCGTTTACATCGAATATTGTTGGCAGTTGATAAAACGCGATGTATGTCATGAATATCTAACAGGGATAAGTATATATTTTCTTTATAATTGCTTATGATTAAATACAAATAAGCCTATTAATTTACAAATATAAGTTGATACTCAAACTAATGGGAACATGTTTCAAAAAGAAAATGCTCTTAGGCCTTCCTTGCATTATCATTTATTCTGACAAAATTATGTGAATTTATTCGATAAATGAAAAGTGTGAATGATGAAGTTTATTGGTATAATTACCAAAAGAAACAACAAGCAGGGCAGAATCAACGACCACGTTCCGAATAAGAACTATTTGAATTATGAATTCAGAATTAAAAAAAAGATAGAATCAACAATGTTAAAATGCAAAATCGTATAAGACCTTCTTAATTTTCTGAATATATAATTTATTCAGCCCAGGTAGTGTGAACGTTTTTCAGTGGGTTGAATTTTGATTATTTACAGAATTTTTGGAGAGATATGTTCTCATTAAATTTCTTCACGAATTGCAGAAAAATCGAGTTTCCCAAAATATTCCAAATATTAAAAAACATAATGAATTCGATGAGAACAATCTGCCAGTATATTCTTTACATTAGAGTCATTAGTTTTCAATAGTTTTAGAGAACGATGAGAATCGGTGAAAACTTGTAATAATATGAAATTAAGACAAATTGCTGATAAAAAATTACGAGAAACGAGTTTGGTCTCCTAGGTTGTTCAGCTTTCAAATAAGTAAACTCACTAAATCATAGATAATAGATTAAAATGAGTTAAAAGGTGAGTAAAAGAAAATGATCTACTGAGAATTCTTAAGTGCAGAACCATTGTTAGCTTCATTCTCATTTCATTATATTTTTTAAAAAAGACGTTTGGAAATCAGCAGGTCGATGGAGAAGTAGGAATAGTAAGGTACGAAGAAAGAATCAAAGACTTTTTGCGTTTCCAAAGGAACGAACTTATTGTTGTCGACTAGTTTTTCCTACACTGCAGCATCATCTGGACACCTGGACCGTCGGCCCCCTTATTGAAACCTACCAATCTGAACCTGCGTTAAACCCTGAGAAACTTCACTGGGGCATGTGACAGGGGTCTTTTGAAATACCTCCCTTTAAATATTCTAAATCAGGTGAGTTTGAAATCTTTTGTGTTACAACATCGCATTACAACTAAGGGTGGTGAGTATTGTTTGCAGGAGGAGTACAACCAGTTTCTTTTTGTAATCGCTAATTTGGTGAGGGTCCAAGTATCCACGCACCTTATTAATTTTTTACCCCTGTGAGCTATGTGGGGTCCTATCTCTTTCCTGCGTTAAAATTCTCCCGTGATATCCCAGCATCGAGAGTTTATGAGGAATCATGGGAAATTTTTACGTGGGGGATCCCTTAAGAAGCCCCCATATAAATTGGTCCCTACAGGCCTGCCTACATTTCTGTCGTTCCACAGATATAATTTTTCTCAATCATACAGTGTGAGTAATATGACCTTCCGGTGTACATTTGTGATCCAAATGACTTCCTCATTGGTGTCACAAGTAAACTCTCATGCATGCATGCTTCGACCTTGCCGTACCACATAAGTCACGCGTACCCTGTACACGTTTTGAGGGAATCCGAAACCCTTATTTTCTCACGTCACACCGCCGCGAATTCTTTCCGTAACGATTTCTGATGAACCCAGCTGATTTCCTCTTTGGACTAGATCCAAAACCCTTTCGCATCGAAGGAGGAGAAAGAGAATTCTCTCGTGGTGCTCAACCAAAACCATCGATTTCCCTCATCTCCACTCTTTATTCTCTCGATTTCACGTCGCATCGATGCTCCATCGGAAATCGCCCTCCTCCCACGAGACACTGGTCTTCAATTGTTCGAGGGAGGAAAGTCGGCATTTTAAGGGGTTCTCCCCATTTAGTGGAGTGGGGGGAGGAGAGAGGGGTGGTCGAGGTTGTTTGGGGAGGAGGGGTGGGGTTGGTGGAGAGAGAGAGGGGAAGTTGTTGGAGGGAGAGGGAGACAGTGGGGCACGCTTTATTGATCCGCGAACACAATTCAACCCCCATCCCACCCCCGCTCGCTCCATTAGTCCCCTCCCCCCGTTCTTCCCCCCCACCTTGAAAACCAACCCCCCTCCCACCCCCACACCTACAATCCACGAATACACGTACGCACGCCCTCTCTCTCTCTCTCTCACTCGTGTCTCACTCAAAGGGTGTTGCCAAATAAGTCTGACCGGACGAATCGGTGAATTCCTGGCACAAGGATATTTCAATCTGACCAATGGAAATGTCCGGTTCACCTCCTCAGTTCTGTCTCTCGCGAGATGGGTATTTAATGTCTTCTTGGGTCTGATATAACAATCTACGTAATCTCACTTTGATATCTGTACAAATAGAAAGTTCTCCGCAGAAAAAAAATATTTAAAAAGAGCCACAGTTATCAACCCTAATGTTTGGCTTAAAAGGCGGGAAGGTAGAGCTCACCCTAAAACTTAGCCTTACGGAGTGTGAAATCATCACACATCAGGGTAATAAAGAGGGGTTAGTTTCCTTCCCTCTATTACGTGAAGATCTGTAAGTTGATGAACTACACATTTTGGGTGAAGCATAGGGATGTCCCTGGGAAAATGGGCTCCCCGGTCAGCAGTAGCCCAGCGCTCTTTCCACTGGACTACTACCATGCTCCTTAACAACAATATGCGCCAAAAAATCTTGAAATACAAGTTAACCTTGAGTTTCGGAGGGGATCGGACTGACACGTTTGCGAGCGTACTGGCTTTCCAATTCAATGGTCCGGGGTCGAATTCCAGAGGTAGCGTAGTTTTGCTGTGGACAAGGTTTTGAGCATTCTATTAAAATCTTTTGCTAATTCTGACAGGATCACAATATCATCTGCAAACCTAATGGAGTGTATCTTTTTTCCATTTGTTTTCTTCTACATTGCAACTCTATAGCTTCTTCAATATACGAGAGTAGTCTGAAAAGTTGCCGACCTCGAAAATTTCAGAAGAAAATGTCTTGTATCTTTGCTAGGTCGGAAACTTTTCAGACCACCCATGTAAAAGGTAAATAGATATGGTGAAAGTTGACATCTTTGTCTTACTCTTTTTATAAAGATTGCCTCTTCCTTACATCCCTTTACTTTCCTTCTTTTTCCTCCATTCCCCTTCAAATTCGATTCCTATCAAATCAATCACGTAAATGCCTAATAGCGCAAGTGTCTTCAAGTGTCGGTCTTCTCCGCCCTAATAACTACTGCTACGCTAGTGCTTTGTTCACTGGTGACCCTATTCAGTGCGAAAATTGCTGCTCACGCGAGGGATGTATTAGACTCAAAGATATATCTCTACCCAAGTAAAACTCGAATTAGAGGGTACTTTGTGTGTTTACATGTGCGTAGGTTGTGATGATTTTTTCATGAATGTATACTATGTTTTTTTGTGGATTGTATAAATTTGTGGCTTTTGCATGCGTTTTTTCTTAATTACGGTTGGTGCTCTAACACCCCCCACCATACGCCCTTGGGGTGGCTAGTGGGGTATTAAGTAGATGTAGATATAGATGAATCTAACTAAATTCGAAGTATTTTCTTTACCTATCTATGAATTGACTTTAGAGTGTTTTATAGCGACATAAAAGCCTAGTGTATACGTGACGTTTCCCGTGATGCCGACCAAGCATGTTTGATGTTGTGGGTGTTTGGGGGTATGCTTTATGGGATCCATGTTTTTATTAGGTACTGGCGTGATCCCAGTTTCCAACTTGCTCTCGATGGACTAATCACGTTTAATATTACAGTCACGTTAAAATTTTCATCCGTCGATAATTAAAACACTCATCAATTATTAACACTGTTTGTTCCCTTAAGGGTATTGATATTAGTGGAAGTAAAAATTCATATTTGCTTCATATAATGCAATGGCAATTGATGAAGTAGTTGTAAGAAGAGAAGCCCATGAAGGATAGTTAAAAAAAGAAAATATAAACTGATTGAAAACTTCCGGAAGCGCGATATTTTACAGGAGACTTTAACTGAATGAAATATCAATGACATAATTATAAATAGAGAACTTAGAGAAGAGTGGGATGGAAGATGACAGAAAAAAGAACGAAATAGTGATGAAAAATTTGAAGAGTGGAATAGTATGTAGATGGAGATGATTGATGAAGAGAGTTGGAGATGATTTCGCATACCAATCTTCCGATTGATAATAATCCGCGACGGATTTAAATCGGAAGTTTTGTCAAATTAAGTAAATAAATAAAAAATAAATTATTCCCCGATAAAGTCTTTTCCTTACTGAAAATGATAAATAATTTATCGATAAAAGTGCAAATTTAGAAATCAGGATTGTACATGCAGGTATATAAAATTTCAATGCGCGCGTAAGCGCTTCAAGTACGACCCGTGTCGTGCATCCATGGTTTTGCAAACTTGCATGCTAATGTGATTGGGACAGCGTTATACCATATTAATGCCACCTTTGGTTGACATTTACCTAGGGAAAAATAGTCGAAGTAGCTTGCAGTGTCGCAATCATTGTTATCTTGCGATCGCATTTTAATTTAGAATGTGGGACACATTCCGTACTCGGTATCGTGTAATCGCTTGCACACGACCAGGTCTTGAACGGGCTCAGGTATCGTACAACGGGATTTAGTTGCCGAGATAATACGCTTTAAAATTACTCGCGGACACCTGTCGGCAGGCAATTCTTCGTGTCACTTATCACGCGTCCGCGCCTAATTAATGTCTCCGTAGCTGTAAAAACGTGCCATTTCTCAGATAAGGTTAAGGTGAGGGGTAAATAAGCGGGAGGGATTAAAGAATTAACAGGCATTAAAGGCGATTGTCATCAGACTCAGCCGTTGCCACTAATGTCACCCTTGGAAATCGATTCGACGCTGACGTCGGTGTTTCTTTCTCTCGACTGTCCGCGAAGTCATTTCACAAAAAGGATATCTTCGTTTCTTTGAAAGGCGCTGAAAGAAAACATAAAGAATAGAACGAAAGGCGCGTGAAGAAAGAAAACAGTATACAAAGAGGAATAAAGGAGTACATATTCGCTTTTAAGAACAAAAGGAGGGAAAAGGCAAAAAAGAAAATGTTGGAGGGAAGGAAGAAAAGGCTGGTCGGACCATAAAAAAATTGGAATCAATTAAGGCAACAATATATTCCTCTAAAAAAATATTTTTTTCGTAACATTCATTATAAAAATAATGATACACTATTTTTTCAATATATCTTTTAATTGTGTCCATAGCCAAAGAGAATAGGAGTAATTATATATGCTATCAATGGCGGTTAATCAATCATCTGGATTTTATTTGACAATGCACTGTATTGTCCAACCAGGAGGGTCTTATGTTTATAATTTATGGTCAATATCACCATTACCTGTCAGTTTCACTAAAATTAATGCAAACTATCATCTGGTCTTTGGAATATTAAGAAACATACCTCAACTATTCGTACTTTTAATATTCTTATTTAAAAATAACATATTATGGAGGAGGCACGTAAAAGAAAAAGATTCGAGGCAACAAAATCGTCATAACTATCATACTTATGGATACCATAGTGACACGAATAAGTATTTAATGTATATATATATATATATATATATATATATATATATATATATCCAGGTGCAAGTCATTGGTGTAGATTACGGAATGTGACGCATATCTTTCTCGAAATGTTTAAACATTAGGATAACTCATGCTTTGTGTTGCTTTTTGTAAGGACTGGCAGCTCTCCTTATATCTCAGACATATTAGTAAACAAACCCCTTCACCGAAACGTGCGTAAAATTGAAATAAAATATTAAAAAGTATGTAGGTTATCTATTTATATAATATATATAAACACACATCGATAAATATACGTGTATGTGTATATATATATATATATATATATATATATATATATATATATATATATATACACACACATGTGTGTGTATATATATACATATGTGTGTGTGTGTATATACACACACCAAAATGAAATTAAGTAAGCATCATAGAAGGACTTCAAGACCTTCGAAATATAACAAATAACAGCAAAACAAATCAATTAAAACCTCACCTGTGAGATATCGCGAGACTAAAGCCACTCGAAAAGCAAATGAAAATCCTTATCACTTTGAAATTCATAAACTGCGATGGGAAGTATGAGCTTATTGAATTTCCTAACATGAAAAAAAGTGTTTCTTAACTATTAATTGACTTCTTATCATTAATTATATCAAAAGATTTTATTAATATCTTATTTAAACATTTTTAATACGAGCTAATATTTAAACGTGAATACATTATTCAGATTCAGTTCCATACGGAAACGTTACTAGGATTTACATTTAATTCAAGTGAGCGTCTAAAAATCAATTATTCAACTTATGCGGATACAATAAAGATAACCGTTGAAGATTTTTGGGTGAATATTTTTTTGCAACGGAATGAAGTAATATTTTTAAAATTATATCTTTATGAATTGAGAATCAGATTGGGACGAGAGTATCTCCTTAAACAAACTTCAAAGTACACAGCTTCCCAAACATTGAGTTGTTTATAAAAGTGATAAATTATTTTGCTGGGAATCTTAGCTTATTCCTATTTAATATTCTTAATTTGGGATACTTATGTTTCCACCACGTAGAATGGCGCAATATGTTCAAACATACCACGTGCGAAATAGCGGGAATTGTCGAAATCTACATCGTTCCTTGCTACGGGGTCCTCATGTGATTAAACCAGGGTTATTAATTACGTATTCTCCTCGTTTCTATATGCCGTTCAAGTTCATCGTCTCATTTACCAAGTATAACAGGCCTGAATATTAAAATGATGGCCTACTTTCCATTGGTGCAACATCTACATTCGCCGATGTTGTATAGCATCTCCCAAAATTTTGGTGTTTATTTCGTTTCGCGGAAGTGAGGCAGGGAACGATTTAAGGAATCATAAAATGTACAAACAGCGAGATGGATGGCTAGACATTATTGCGGAAGGATAACTCCTTAACTCGGAGGATGGTCAGTCAATTTCCTGTTTCATTGTAAAATAATAGATGCAGAAATGGTTTGATGAGTTTAATATTTCGGAACAAACGAGTTTAACAAAAATACTAAAGGAATCATTATTGCCCCACACTACTTGGTAGGTCAGACCATGAAGATAAGATAAGGGTGATAGACTCCCCTTGCACATAGATATAAATATTCGTTCTTTCCTCGGACAATCAGGAATCATAATCGTAAGAAGCCAAAGCCACTATGGAAATATAGACATTATTTTAAAAGTCAGGACAAGATTAAATGTTGCGTAGACATAAGGGTTATTCGTAGGCGTGTGTGTATGTTATATGTATACTATTTTTTAAACCATAGAGACTCCAAGAAATGGCACTCACAAGGGTCTTCCCGCTCACATCCACTCGCACCTTCGGCTGGTCTCGGTCCGATTAACCTTCCGCGATACGGAAGTGATATGAACGTAAATTTAATTGTGATACTGTCAAAGATATGTCGTTTCCCTAAAAAAATATTTACGTTTAATTATATTTTTTAAATTATATTAATTATATTACGTTACATTATATTTACAGTAGTCCAAGTGAGGCAAAAACAATAGGAGGTACAACCAATGATGCTGTTATTTCGCGTTTTTTTTGACGAAATAAATTGGGAACTTTAATTTCATTCTTCAGCTACGATAAAATGATTTTTTAAGTAGTTAGTAATGATTTGCAAGATGCACCCAATAGTCATGGGGAAATCGGAAGTAATAGTATAAATTTGATGTCGACTATGAGACATTACATATTTTTAACTCATGAATGTTCATTTATTTAGTTAATTGCTTAGTAGAATTTTAATTAGATTTTAAAATTTTTTAATTTAACGTTGAATAAGATGGTTTTATAGTCTATTAGGCAATAGTGTATTTTGTGCATGGCGTAATTTATAAAATGTACAGTCATTTTTTAAGCAGTGTACAGTGGGCGGCGCTTAAATCTGGACGAGCCCGCGTTTCCTGTGAGAATGAGGTTTCCTCCCCGGGTTAGCGAAACCTTCCCCAGACTTCTCCGAAGCATTACTATACTTAGCCACAATATCGTAAACATTTGATCTGTTGGATACCCGAAGAAACGAACTATTTCGAAATATATAACGCCCAGCGCGAGCACTTTCGATAATAGTGGCTCTTCGATTGTACTCCGCAATTGGTCGTAATATCTCGGCCATTTTAAGGTTATGACTGTTTACTAGATGCCTATATCTTTCAAGACCGCCAATCGCGACCTTCAGTGGATATTTGTCCCAATTTAAGCACCGCAACCTATTTCTAAAAGTAATTACTTTTTTAAACCAAAAATAGTCATTATTATTTGTAGACATGTCACTTTTCAGTGTAAAACATTTATAAACTCAAAGAAGTCTTAATCACTAGCTCGGATAAATCAATTATTCACTTCTGTCATGTTTTTTTCGCAACACACGCTTTTGTTGATGCATATTGACCTATGATTTCGAGGGTCCACACTCTCACCACTAAAGCCATTTCCACTAGAAGGACTATTACAATAGATGCTGAAACAGAAAATTTGGAACAAATTTTCAATTCGCTGATACTTTCTATTGGCGTTATATATTTTCTATAAATCAATCTGCTGTTGTGCGGAGTCTTAACCTCCCCCTCCATTCCTGGCTCGCTCTTACTCAATCATGAATAAATAAAACGGAAATATCTCCTGGTTCATACGAGAAGGAGGAGTGGGAAGGGAGGGAGGATAGCACGCGAGAGGGTTCCCACCCCTGGTGCGTGGACGGAGAGCCCGAGGAAAGTCCAAGGGTGTGGTGTCCTCCCGTGCGTGCGTGCAAAATCCTTCCGTGTCCCTCCTCGCCGCCGCCTACTCCCCCCACAACCCAATCCATCCCCTCCCGTAGTAGCTGTGAGGGATGTGCGTATGTCAACCCACACTCACTCGCATGAGGTGTGTGTGTTTGTCTCTGTGTGTATATATATGTGTGTGTGCGTGTGTGTGTCCTCAGTGTCGTGAGTGCTGCCATCTCTCGCGGTGTTCCTCTTTACGTTAGTGACCAGCGCCGCCACCAGAGTGATATTTCCTCCGTTCGACCACCCGCAACCTCACTATCCCTCCCCTCTCAAAACTCTACCGTACCAAACTCTCCGCATTCCCGCCAGGGGACGCATCTCTGAAAGCTTTGAGTCACTCCCAGGGGTAGGCCTCTACTGCTGACAGTCCACAAACACATAAACACACACGCGCGCACAGAGACCCATGGTGACAATAACTTTGCTGAAGCGTTCTTCATCTCCACACATATCGCATTAAAATGTTCCATACAGAGAGAATACCGTAACACTTCCCTTTCTTCCTTCTATCTATTTGCGAAAGTATATGTTTCTATTTATAGCACTAATTATGTGTATGTGTGCGTGTTTCGGTTTAGCTGGGTGCTTAAAGATGATCTAAGGAGCAAAGATATAAGTGTATGAAAAAAGAAAATACTTGACGCAAATGAAGGAATACTAACTTCGCTAATTCTACTAAAATTTTTATTTTTGTCCTTAATGGTTTCGTCGCAAGACAACCGCGTCAGGGCAACACCTGATGATGTTACCTGGTGACGAAACCATGGTCGCTAAAAATAAAAATTCTAGCGGAAATAGCAAAGTTAGTAATCCTTCATTTATGCCTAGTATGAAAGACTTCCTCTAATTAACGCCTTAGACAGTGGTCTATTGAAAGAAAAATGTATAGTTTCTATGGTAAACTTGAATAGTTTTTGAAAATGTACCGTTTAAGAAATATTTTGGATGAACACAGACAGAAAACGCCCACATTTATTTGTCTTGCCTAGCAAAGTAAAATCTGACACCCCAAAATACAATATACCCTTCTTTGTTTCCGTATATTTCCTTCCTCCCTTCATTTCACGTCCAATATCCTTTCTTACTCTACCCCGCCACCCCTGGGGTTTCCCTACTGTCACATCCTTCAACATTCCATTGCCAATCTAAATACTCTCCATTCACCTTTCCTACCTACTTTGGTACCCCTTATAACAATCCCCTCTCTACGCATCCTCCCCTGCCATACCTAGGACTCAATTTATATTTTCATTTTGTCCACTTCACCTTTTTCATCATTCTCGAGACTCAATTCTCAAAAGTCTCTAATCTACGCCTCTCATCTTCCTTCAAAGACCATGTTTCCGCGCCCTGCAAAATTACGTTTCATATCAAAGTTATGTGAGT